>NC_073313.1:25041538-25071538 GCF_027595985.1 Sorex araneus
ATGTGTTTGTGAAAGAGAAAGATAAATGGTTCCGGGCTTATGCCAAGTGTCTGATGTGGTTCTCCAGTTTCCGCTTTATCGGAAGGTGGACCCTCATCCTTGGGCGAGAAGATGTGAATCCCCGGGGTCTGAAGTAGATGGTTTCGGTCTTACTTTTGTATTTCTTCGCCTTGGTGTCTGAAGTCCGGGCACATCGGTGACAAGCAGGCTCCTGACAACAGGGGGTCTGGAATTCCACGGGGATTAAAAATAGCGAAACCACATGCCGAAATTTGACTTTATATTTAGACAATCTATTGTCTTTCACTCACCCTGCAGAATTTGATTTAAGGCGGCACGTTGTGTGGCTCTCTGGTTCTCGTTTTAGACACACGCACAACTCGCTGCAAAGCCAGACCTGGTTGGTGCCAACATAGTTTGGGTAAACAGGCGGGAGTTGCTATGCGGACCAGGGGGAGCGCATTCTTCAGCACCACCCTGACTCGGGTGAGTCACTCACACCGAGTAGTGCCTTGCGACGTAGCACCGTGAAGTGCTGTCACAGAACTCGGCGAGGCTTTTGGGCACTTGCAGTTGGGTGTTCCCCAGGAAGCCTACCGCGCATGTGCCGGGTCACCGGCCCCGGCTCGCCCATGGCCGAGCACTGCAGAACCTATTTGCTCACCAACCTGGTGGCTGCAAGGAGGAACGGAATGGTGGAGAGTGAGGTTTTCAACGCAGATGGGGGTTGTCACTCAGCAGTAGAGCATGTCCATGTGTGCCTGAGGCCCCGGGTTTGGGGATGCATCCTCCATCGCACATCTGGGTTTTCGTGTCATTTTTTTATCTCCTTGAACAGGGCATGGGGGTGTCTGTGTGTGTGATTTTCACCTTCAGACATCTCCTTGGTAAGGAATGTGTCTCTGGGAATTCCAAGCAGCAGTCATTTGGTGCTTTTGAGTCATAAATAACACTGCTTATTTTATACTCCATATTCATTCGCCAAAAATGTACTGAGAACTTTCTCTGGACCTGCAAAGTGCCAACTGCTAGAGAGGCCGGAGCAATAGTACAGTGAGGAGGGCGTTTGCCTTGCCATGAGGCTGACCTGCATGCGATCCTCAGCATCCCAATCCCGTGTGGTCCCCCAAGCACCTCCCCTGCGTGCAAAGCGTTTCCAGGTGTGACCCAAAAAGAAAAAAAAGAAAAACTAGATGAAGCTCCTGTGCTCTGGAACTTGAGTTCAGGGCAGGGGGGGGGGGGTGGGGACAGACAATAAACATGATTTGGGTGGCAACAAGTGCTATGGTGACAAATCCAGCTGTGTCAGAGGGATGGCACCCATGTCAGTGGCAGTTGCTAATTTCTAATTAGAGAAGCTCTTTTGTTAATTAGAGAACTGTGATTTACAAAGTTATTAATAGTTGAGATTTAGGCATATAATATTTCAACACCAATCCCAACACCAGTGTCAACTTTCCTCCACCAATGTGTATTCCCTCCCCACTCCAACCCCTCTCCCATACCCGCCTGTGAACTTGTCAGGCGCATTACAACATTTCAGTGGCCACAGTTTAGATCTCATGTTTTCAGTTCCATGGAGTCTGTGTGAGGGACAGATGGCCTTATGCCTCACTCCGATCACAGGTACAACGGAAGCCTCCTGCCTCTTAATTAGAGACGTTCTTTTTTCTTTCTTTCTTTTTGGGTCACACCCGGCGATGCACAGGGGTTACTCCTGGCTCATGCACTCAGGAATTACTCTTGGCAGTGCTCAGGGGACCATATGGGATACTGGGAATCGAACCCGGGTCAGCCTCATGCAAGGCTAATGCCCTACCCGCTGTGTGATCACTCCAGCCCCTAGGGACGTTCCTGATAATGTGACCAAGCGTAAAGGCCAGGAGGCAGTGATAGGAGGTAGGTGGGGGAAAAGCAAACTGGAACACAAGCTGCTGCCAGTGTAAAGTGTCAGTGTCCTGAGCTAGGCTGCTCGGCACGGCCAAGGGACCGCGTGGAGATGAGTGTGGTGAGGATTGAGTGAAGACCTGGGACAGTAGGAGGAGGCGAGGCACAAGAGCTGGGGGCGAGAGGCAAAAACAGACCATTAGGGGCCACCAAGGACCCTGTCAGCACTTTGACTTCTGTTCTGGGGGATCTGGGCTTGGGGGAGTTCTTGGAGGGCGTGCCTGGTACTGCTCAGGGCTTACTCCTGTCTCTGCCCTTAGGGCTCACTCCTGGCAGCGTTTGGGGATAGAACCTAGGTCAGGTGCATGCAAGACAAGTGCCCTACCCGTTGTACTGCCACGCAAGCAATCCCGGGGAAGTTCTGAGTCAGAGGGTGCCATGATCTGACTTTAAGTGGGCTGCTTTGACAGCTGCAGTCTAGGCAAGAGATGATGGCGTTTTGACCAAAAGGATAACAGGGGAATTTGCAAAACGGTTGGATGCTGGATGTAATTTAAAGTCAAGACTCACAGCATCTGACACTCCAAACTTATCCCCATATTATTATATAGAATGAACAGTAGAGAGTTTTCTTCTTGCAGTCTATTGATTCTGCTACATTTAATTACTCACTTACATATAAGTGATTTTCAAGATAAATATGTGCATGGACTGCTTACCCAATCACTAGTTCTTCTTAGACAAAGATTCAGTGGTCAACTCTTGACCATTCTACAGACAAAAGATCGCATGGGCCCCACGGGGCTAAGCGGCTTCTCTCCAGCGGCTCTGTGAGGAAGCGAGTATGCTGGGCTTTAGTTTTTTTTAATTCATGATTTTTTTATTTTATTTTTTTTTTACTTTTTTTAATTTTTATTAGAGAATCACTGTGATGTACAGTTACAAACTTATGAACTTTTGTGTTTGCATTTCACTCAAACAGTGATCGTTTACCCATCCCTCCACTAGTGCCCATTCACCTCCCCCAATGATCCCAGTATCCCTCTCACCCCCCATCCCCCACCATATTCCACAGACATAGAAAGATCGCGCTCATCTGTGGAATATGCATGGCTTTAAACTCACGGTCTGCCCAAGACAGCACGTTTCCTGGCCAAGTGGCCCTGCACACCCTTTGTCACGCCTCCATCTGCCCTGAGATCCCTGAAGGTCTCTGAGAGATGTGTTTTTTCTCTGCACACAGAGACGGCAAGCGGTGGCAGGAGATCAGACACAACGCATAGCCTAATTTTTACCATGAAACCATTCATAACTGGTGAGAGAAAGAAAAGATGAGGGAGGATAGCATAGGAAAGGTGAGAGCGAAAGGGGAGCACCAAAGGTTCCACGGGCCAGGAAGAGATAAAGAAGAGACAGCACAAGCCATTACTGCAGGCCTCTTCCCAGCGCCCGTGCATAGAAGCTGGGGCGTTTAGTGCCTACTCTGACGTTAGGACGATGTGTCACTTTTCTCTCGAACCAGTGAGTTGAAGTTCCATCTTTAGCACGAGCCAGTCTATAATTTGAGTAACTACCAGGCCCCCGTGAATGATGTCAGGTGGGCCGTTTCTTTGAGGATGGCTGTTTGACCACAGGAAAATCTCTGTGGACAGATCTTGGCTGTATGAGAGGGCCGAGGGTGAGCTCAGTGCTAACGTGTTTATTGCCTTGTACATGCAGGGCCCTGGCTTCGGTTTCTGTCACCACCAAAAAGAGATCCTAGGAGTACATTCCTCATACCATGTCCTTCCACCATGTCCATTCTCGCCTCCTCTCTGTCTCCGCTCATTCCTCCTGTACTGCCATTTGTGCTTGTGTGCTCTCGAATGGACCCCGTTGTAAAATCACACAACAGCGGCCATGTAGTTTATGGAAAACTGCACAGCGCACAAACAGTTCGTCGCTGATACTTTGAAAGCAGTACAGCAACCCAGTAAAGGAAAAAGTGGGGTGATAGTGAGTGAATATTTATACATCCTGAATAGCTAAATAATACATAAGTGCTACCATAAATACAGCACCTTAGGGGCCAGAGCGGTAGGACAGCAGGTAGGGCTTTTGCCTTGGATGTGGCCAACCCAGATTAGATTCCCCAGCATCCCATAGAGTCCCCCTAAAGCACTGCCAGGGGTCATTCCTGAGTGCAGATCCAAGAGTAACCCCTGAGCATTGCCCAGAATGACACAAAACAAAACCCAAAACAGACAGAAATAGAGCAACTTCCCTTGAAGAAGACCTTGCTTATGGAAAGAAACATCAAAAAATAATAGATGTTAAACATAAAAAGGGCTCTTTGCAGTTTTTGTTCATTTGTCTGGTTGGTTTGGGTGTCCACTTGGTGGAGCAGAGGAAGGGGGCGGTGCTACTCCTGGCTCCGTGCTCAGGGATTGGACCCAGGTCTGTGATGGGCCACGTGAGTTCCTTCCTGGCCCACAAGAGTTTGCAGCTTGTGTGTTGTGGCCGAGTGGTGAAAGGGTGTTTAGGCCTGGACACAAAGTTGTAGTAACTCCCTTGTCTTCTGCACACTCCACGCTTAGAAAACAGGCTGCGCCCAGGTCAGCCGGTGAGGCGGGTGTGTGTTTTCCGTATTTCTCCGTGCCTTGGTTCAGCTGGGTGCAGTCCTGGTGTTCCTTGCAGACAGAATCCTGCAGAAACAAACACAACTCACACCATGTTTAAGTGGTTCCCTGATGCATAATGGCCTTGGAATAAATTCTCATTTTCAAAACAAGCATTTAGAGTGGAACTCACTGTACCTTGGCTTTATCGCGATGATTAACTCTGACCTTACTTTCCCCCTACTTTGTAGTTCTCTTCCACACAGTGTGCAAAGATGCTCTTCATCTTTCAAAGGCTGACTGGGACATCTGTCACCCACACCATGAACCTTCCGAGTCTTGTCTGTCTCCAGGGTGCTGGTCTGAGATGTGGGGGTGCAAGGGGTTTGAAAGCCAGGGGTTATGCCCTCAGACCGCTTCAATATGACGGAGCAAGCCAAGACGTTTGAATCAACATGAAAGCTGTTCAAAAGTATTAACACGTTATAGAATTCATGCATCAGCACTGGAGAGATAGGGTGGAACTCATAAGAGGAGGTTTTTGGGGGAGCAGGGGGCACACTTGGCAGTGCTCAGGACTTAACTCCTGGCTCTGGATTCAGTGATCGCTACTTCAGGGGAACAGTCGGGATGCTGGGGATTGAACTGGATGAGCCACGTGCACGGAAAACGCTTTACCCACTGTATTATCTCTCCTGCCCCTGGGAGGTTTTTTTTTTTTTTTTAGGGCAAGGGAGGTCACTCAAAAAGGTGGGGTACATGTATTGCCTGTGTGAAGCCCATAGCTCTGCTCCCTCCTCACGCACCCTCACCTGTGGCCTCCCATTTGCCAGTACCCAGTACCGCCAAACCCACACAACACTGCGTTTCTGTCCCCAAGCACCACACCATCGTGCCTGCATTCCCAGGAATGTCCTCTGGGCCACGGACCACCAGCAGGAAAGTCCCTATAAAATAAATGGGTAAAGAAGTAGATGAAAGACGAGGAGAACTCAGAGGAGTGGAGCACCTGTTTTGCATGTAGGAGGCCCAAGTTCGATCCCCAGCATCGCATCCTCTTGAACATCATTAGGAGTGATTCAAGCACAGAGCCAGAAGTAGTCCTGAAGTTCCCCTGGGTCTGGCCAGACTTTTTTTCTTCCTTTTGGGTCACACCCGGCAGTGTACAGGGGTTACTTCTGGCTCATGCACTCAGGAATTACTCCTGGCGGTGCTTGGGGGACCATATGGGATGCTGGGAATTGAACCCGGGTCAGCCGAGTGCAAGGCTAACACCCTACCCTCTGTGCTATCGCTCCAGCCCCAGACCTCTTTAAGCTAATTAAATAGCTTCAAAGTTTGACCCAGATTTTTTTTTTGGTTTTTTGCTTTTTGGGTCACACCCGGCAATGCACAGGAGTTATTCCCGGCTCTGCACTCAGGAATTACTCCTGACGGTGCTCAGGGGAACATATGGGATGCTAGGAATCGAACCCGGGTCGACCACGTGCAAGGCAAACGCCCTACCTGCTGTGCTATTGCTCCAGCCCCTGCCCCAGATCTTAAACAGAGCCGGAGACAGTCCAGGGTTATGGTGCTTGCCTCACCTATGGTCAAGCCTCGTTGGATCCCGGGCACTGCATATTGACCCCTGAGCACTGCTGGGTGTGGCCCAACCTGTTCGGCTCCCCTCCAAACAAACAGACTCCTGTTCCTGGACTGAAGAAGAACTCCGCAAAACACCAAAACCCTGGCATCAAATTCTGCTGCCAGTATTTTAGTTCTGGGTAAGATAAGAGTAAGAATATCGGTCTGAATGGGAAAAAAAATGATTGAAAAAGTAAATAGCAGGTAGTTCACAGATGAAGGTACCATCAGACCAGCAAGGGAATTGCCGTGTCCCCTTCCTTTTTATCCCCTTGCAATGCAGCCTAAACCCTCTCTCTCTCTCTCTCTCTCTCTCTCTCTCTCTCTCTCTCTCTCTCTCTCTCTCTCTCTCTCTCTCTCTGTCTCTCCCTTTCTCTCTCCCCCTTCCTCTCCCTCCTTCCTCATGTCCCAGCAGCAGTAGCTAGAATAGTACCTCTGTTCTAGTGACTAGATTCTGATGGTGGGAAACTGCCTTTGCTCTCCTGCGAATACGGTGGTCCCAGTTGGGCTACAGTCACAGAAGTATGTGACAGAGTTGGGTGACTTGGTTAAGTAAAGATGCAGCTCTCTGATGGGCAGCACAAGAACAGGAAAAGTGGAAGGTACCAGAGGTACTACAGGCAGAGAGTAGGGAACCGGAAGGTACCGAGAGGCCGCTCACAACCCTTTCCAAGTGACCACAGGAAAAGAAAAAAATCTGAGATGTTGGGGCCGGAGCGATAGCACAGCGGGTAGGGCGTTTGCCTTGCACGCGGCCGACCCGGGTTCGATCCCCGGCATCCCATATGGTCCCCCAAGCACTGCCAGGAGTAATTCCTGAGTGCAGAACCAGGAGTAACCCCTGAGCATCGCTGGGTGTGACCCAAAAAGCAAAAAAAAAAAAAATCTGAGACATTGAGAAGTGAAGTCCAAGACCCCGACCTGGGCCCCAGGTAATTCTGGGTGAGATTCATGTGCTTGCAGATCCCAAGGGCACGCCCGCAGTTTTGAAACAACCGAAATTAGAGCCACAACTGTAGAGTGAGTTCAGTCAGGCCTGTGGGCCATTGACATGCCTCACGGCCTTGCTGTTTGAGGTGACTCAGATGCTTAAAAAGCAAACCCCAAAAGTGGGGGTGGAGCAGAGAGGTATAGCTCACTGGGCAGGGCTCCTGGCTGGCACACAGCCAATCCAGGTTCGATTTCTGGCATCCCGTCTGGTCCCCTGAGCTCGCCATGAGTGACCCCTGAGCACCGCTAGCTGTGGCCCAAAAACGAAAATCAAAACAAATTGTGCTGAAGCCCGGGGCTGGGGAATGTGGCTCAGTGGTCGAGCATTTGTTTTGCACATGAGGGGCTTTGGGTTCGATCCCTGGCGTCACATTAGAACCCGAAATCCAACAATAGCCACCAAAAGTCACAAAGCCAAAGTATAGGAGTATGAGAGTAGCCTCTGGTCACCCCAGTGCAGGGATAGAAACAGAGAGGGCAGTGGTGGGAACTTTGAGGGTGAATGGAAAGATAGAAATCAGAGCAAACTGATGGGAGGTATAAAAAGACCAAAATTAATATATTCAAATTGAAAATAGTATTAATCAAAAAAGTTTTTCATTTTAAAACGCGTGGCAGCGATAAGAGGAAAGAGTACTTAAAGATAGGAAATAAATTTAACCTGTGAGATCATTTTTATCCAAGCTGGAGAGGGAGATGAGGCGGAAGGGCAGCATTGTCTTAGGGACCCGTGGAAGGATAAAAGAACATCTGGAAAGGCTGGACCGGTCGGCATTCCCACCACAGTGAAGGAGCATCCCATTTCTCCCACATCCACACCAGCACTGGTTGCTTTTGTTCTTTTGAATGTGTGCCCATCTCTGGTGTGAGATAGTATCTCATTGTTGTTTTGATTGGCATCTCCCTGATGACTAGCGATGTGGAGCATTTTTTCATGTGCCTTTTGGCCATTTGTATTTCTTTTTTGAGGAAACTTGTGTTCATTTCTTCTCCCCATTTTTTGATGGGGTTGGAGGTTTTTTTCTTATACAATTCTACTAGTGTCTTGTATATCCTGGATATTAATCCCTTATCAGGTGGGTATTGGGTAAATATTCTTTCCCATTCTGTGGGCTCTTTCTGTATTTTGGTTACTATTTCTTTTGAAGTGCAGAAGCTTCTTAATTTGATGTAGTCCCATTTGTTTGTTTGCTTCCACTTGCATGGCCAGTGCTGTTTCATCCTAAAAGATGCTTTTAGCTTCAATGTCATGGAGAGTTCTACCTATATTTTCCTCGATGTACCTTAGAGATTTATGTCTGATATTGAGGTCTTTAATCCACTTGGATCTAACTTTTGTGCCTGGCATTAGACAGAGGTCAGAGTTCCTTTTTTTGCAGGTAGCTATCCAGTTTTCCCAGCACCACTTGTTAAAGAGGCTTTCCTTCTTCCACTTCACATTTCTTGCTCCTTTGTCAAAGATTAAGTGGCCATATGTGTGGGGGTCTCTGACAGGATATTCAACTCTGGACAGTCCTTCAAAAACTAGAAATTGAGCTTCTATGTGACCCCGCAATACCACTTCTGGGAATATATTCCGAGGATGCACAGTAGAAATGACATCTGTACCTAAATGTTCATTGTAGCCCTGTTCACAATAGCCAAAATCTGGAAACAACCGAGGTGCCCTAGAACAGATGTCTAGGTAAAGAAACTCTGGTACATCTACGCAGTGGAATACTATGCAGCTGTTAGGAAAGATGAAGTCATGAAATTTGCTTATAAATGGATAGACATGGAAAGTACCATGCTAAGTGAAATGAGTCAGAAAGAGAGGGACAGACATAGAAGGAACTGCACTCATTTGTGGAGTATAGAATAGCATCACATGAGACTTTCCCTCATCTGAGTCTTTACCTTTAAACCTAAAGATTCTCTCCCCGTGTTATAGAAACACGACTAGTTTTTTCTGTCAGCATTTTAAAACCACTGTTCTCACCGTCCCCAACCTCCATGGTTTCTGATCGGAAACGCGTCATCATTTGATTCACTTTCCCTATATCACATTATATAAATATATTTAAAAAATATGTTTTGTTGATCGTGATGTACCTGCAAGTGAATTTCTTTGGCTTTTCTTCTCTTAGGATTTGCTAAGCTTTTTTTTGGGGGGAGGGGGCTTTTGGGCCACACTTGGCAATGCTCAGGGGTTACTCCTGGAAGTGCTTGGGGGACCAAATGGGATGTCAGGAATTGAACTCGGGTTGGTGGTGTGCAAGCCAAGCGCCTTACCCACTGTATTATAGCTTCATTCCACTTAGGTGGTAAATTTCTTAAGTGTATACATTATTGGGCCAGAGTGATAGTACAGCGAGTTTGCCTTGCACGCAGCTGACCCAGATTCAATCCCCAGCATCCCACATGGTCCCCTGAGCACTGCAGGAATAACTCCTGAGTGCAGAGTCAGAAGAAACCCCTGAGCATCACCGAGTGTGACCCAAACAGCCAACAAAGTATATACATTATCATACTTAACTATCAACTATATAATGTTATGTTATCCAAAATACAGTAAATGAAATAAATTCATAAAAGAGCTCAAATATCTGCAAAGAGGTGGGGATGGGAAAGAGGAAGAAGAAATAAAAAGAACAAACTGAAAATAAATTTCAAAATTAGTGTGACCAAATCCAAACACAGCAGTAGCTACATTAAATGTAAATGGCCCAAACGTGCATGTCCCAATCGAAAAATGGAAGTTATCAGTGAATTTTTTTAAATGATGTTACCATAAAATATACTAAAGAAACTCACATAAATATAATGACATAGGTTGGTTAAGAATAGAAAAATGTCTACTACTCTTGAGTGTTAGTGTCCCATTCTGCTACTTTATAATCCACATATGAGTGCGATCTTTCTATGTCTGTCTCTTTCTTTCTGAAGAACCAGGAGGTCTGCCCCACAGCTTGGAAACTGGGGGAAATTCATAAAATACTGGGGGGAAAGGCAGCAGAGACAGAGAAGGGAACACCTAGTAGAGAATGTTGGGACGACCCACTCAGGTTGAAAGCTGCATACCAAAAATATACTATAGACCGAACATAATGGCCACTCAATGCCTCTATTGCAAACTACAACATCCAACAGGAGAGAGAACAAAAGGGAATGCCCTGCCGCAGAGGCGGGATGGGGGTTGTGGGAGGAATACTGGGAACATTAGCGGAGGAGAATGGGCACTGGTGGAGGGATGTAAACTAAATACAAACATGAAAGTTTATAAGTTTGTAACTGTGCCCCACAGTGATTGACTAATAAAACATTTTTTAAAAAAGAATAGAAAAATGTCTGTTGATGGGAATGTAAATTGATCTGGTCTCATTGGAAATCTGTATGGAGATTTCTCAAGATACTAAAATAGACAGTTTACTGTATGATCCATTTATCTATTCCTGAGTCTCTGTCCAGAGAATGTATAAGAACACTCATGTGAAAGGATATATGAACTCCTGTGTTCATTGCAGCCCTGTTTGCAGTAAGCAGGTCATAGAACAGTCCAGATACATGAGTAAAGGAGATGTGATATATTACTCAGATTTAAGAAAAAGATGAAGTCTTGCCGCTTAGATAGACCATGATGAAGTTGAAAGGTATTAGTGCTGAGTTAAGTCAAAAAGAGAAAGGCAAATACCAGATCATCTCACTCTTGTGGGATATAGAGAAATAAAGGGATAGGACAGACAAAATCAACCCAGAGGCACACCTTGCTTTATATTTGTTTTGGGACCATGGCTGGTGTCGCTTAGGGACCTTTTCCTGCTTGGTGCTCAAGTCATTCCCTGCAATGACTGGGTGACCATGTAGTGCCCTGGATCAAACCTGGGGCTCCGTCTTCAAACCATGTAGTTGAGCTATCTCCCTCGCATCCCGAAGATAACAGATTTAAGATTTTCCATGGGGGAGGATGTATCAAAGGGTGGAGGGGACCTATTGGGTGGTGGTAGCGGGGCATCAGCTTGTTGGTGGTGAGTGTGGTAGGGCAGTTTACAAAAGGCATGAAAAAGCATCCCTAAAACCTGCACAGTAATATACACCGATGTTACTTAGCTTAAAAAAATACAACAAAAGGTATGCTATGTACTCACTATTAACAAGATTCCAGGGGTTATATTAACAGCAGAAAATTGGGTTCCAGAGCAAAAAAAAATTTACTAGGGATAAAGAGGGACTATGCCGTAATAATAAAAGAGTCAATTCACTAAGAGATAACAATCTAAAATGAGGAAGGACTTAACAGTATTTCAAATACCTGAAGCAAAATTTGGGAGAAGGAAAAGAAGACTATCCCTAATTATATTCAACAACTTTTTAACACTCCTCTCTTGGTAATTGATGGAAATATTGGGCAGAAAATCAACAAAGATATAGAAGAAATTACAACCAACTGGATCATATGTATGTATACATATTATAAAAGCACTCGAGTGATGTATTTTTTTTTTCTTGTGGTGTCAGGGATCAAATTCAGGTCTCATGCATGCAAGGCATGCACTTTATCACTGACCCACATTCCTAGCCCTGGTCCACATTCTTTTCAAGTACACATGGAACATTCTACAAGATAGACTGACTATATTCTCGTCCATAAAAGGAAACTTTGTGAATTAAAATAATGAAATCTTTTTATTATTATTATTATCACTAGTAACCATATTGGAATTCACTTATAAGTCAGTGAGGGAAAATTTTAAAGGATTTAAGCAGTGCACTTCTAAGTAAACCTTGGATCTTTTGAATCATTCATAGATCAAAGAAGAAATCTTATAATGAGAACATATTTTGAGCTGGGTGCTAATGAACATGCCATGTATCAAGCAGTGAGCAAGCCCATGAGTCGTGCCATATTATAAAGTAAGACAGTTATCAGTATTTGAATTCATCATGGACACACACAAATTGAGCAAAAATAGTTTAATAGTAAATGTCGAAGATTGTATGTTCCCCAGTTGACAAAATGTGTCAGATGAATATTGAATAATCATGCTGTCACAGTGACTATGAGACAGAGTAGGACGATGCAGCTAATAAAGTGCTTAGAGGGAAATTAATAGCGCTATATGTTTATATTAGAAAAAGAAAGGTCTTAAGTTATCTGAATTTCTGCCTTAATAAAATATAAAAATAAGGAGCCAGAGCAATAATACAGTACATATGGCATTTGCCTTGCACACAGCCAACCTGAGTTTGATACCCAGCATCCCATATAGCCATATAGTCCCTCGAGCGCCACCAGGAGTAATTCCTGAGTGCAGAGCCAGGGGCAATGCCCCTGAGTATCACCAGTGGTGGCCAAGAATTTTTTTTTAAAGAGTAAAGATTCGATATTGACTAGTTGTGGGGAGAGTGGGTAGCCTTGTGCCTGATCTTAGAAGGAAGGCTTTCAGTTGCTCACCATTAGATATGATGTTAGCTGTGGGTTTGTGGTATATGACTTTAAGTATATTCAGAAGAGTTCTTTCTAGTCCCATTTTATTAAGAACTTTTTCTTTTTTTGCTTTTTGAGTCACACCTGGCTCTGCACTGAGGAATTACTCCTGGCGGTGCTCAGGGGACCATATGGGATGCTGGGAATCAAGCCTGGGTCGGCCGCGTGCAAGGTAAACGCCCTACCACTGTGCTATGACTCCAGCCCCAAAACTAGCGATTTTTTTTTTGGTTACACCCAGCAATGCTCAGGGATTACTCCTGGCGATGCTTGGGGAACCATATGGGATACTGGGAATCGAACCCGGGTGGGCCGCATACAAGGCAAACAACCTGGTATCACTGTATCATCACTCCAGCCCAAATTTAAGAACTTTTATTCTGAAAGGATGTTGGATCTTTTTCTGCATATGTTAATATGACCAGATGTTTTTTAGGGTGGGGAGTGGAGGTGAGGAGTCTGAGGCAATGATGAGGGAAGCAGACACTCGGAAGGGTGTGGTGTTGGAAGGTCGTGCACATTAAATTCTATGCTACTAGTACTGTAAATCATGATACTTCAAATTAATCATAAAAGAAAAGCAAAAATAAAGCTCAGGCATCCCAAGGAAATTAGTCAAATGAATAAAATTGTTGAACAGTAAATGTCAATAAAATTTTAAATGGGGGGGTTTGAATGATAGGACAGTGGGGAGAGCATTTGCCTTGCATGCATGGGGCTGACCCATGTTCCATCCCTGGCCCACCCGTGCCCTCCCAGCACCGCCAGGAGTAATTCTTGAGTGCAGAGCCAGGAGTAACTGCTGAACATTGCTGGGTGTGACCCAAAAAGCCAAAAAATAAATTTTTATAAGGGGAGGTCTAATATAACTTTGTAGCATATATTATATGAAATGTGTTTGATTCAATAAAATGTTATTGTGTTTGTAATAATATGTACTATATTATTAGTTCATATTAAATACTCTTGAGCCACAGAGTCACTCGCAAACCCTGAAGATAGTCAGATATGACCCAGGTATCTGCCCGCCTCCCAAAAAAAAGAAAAGAACTAGGTGCCTTCTTCACCAAACAGGAATGGAGGAGGACAAGCCTGTGAAAAGATACTCAACATCACTAGTACCATGGAAATATGCAATGGAAGTATAAGCACTCCATGACAAGGTTGTACACTGGGCAGCTGACCCAGCTTCGATCCCCAACACTGAGTATAGTCCCCCAGGCACTGCCAGGTGTGGCCCCAAAACAAACCTAAAAACCCCAAGGAGATAGAGCTCCACACCTAGAAGGGTCATTAAAATCTGTAATCTAGGCACCGCCAAGAGCTGGTAAGGAGGGGCAGCAGCAGCCTTCTCGAATCACTGATAGGATTGTGAAATGCAGCCTCCACCCTCGACAGCGATAGGGTCATTCCTTCTAACGATTAATAGACACTTAGCATATAACCTAACAAAGTGTACCGCAGAGAGCTGGGAACTTAAGCTCATCCAAGAGCCTGTCCACGTAAGTTTGCAGCAGCTGAATTCTTCAAAGAGCCAAAACAGGAAGCAATCTGAATCATGCCTTCGTGAATAACCAAACCAGCTGTGATGCTTACATACCATGGACTGTTACTTCAAAACATAACTGAACTGCTAATATACCTGGTAACTTGGTTCGATCCCAGACATTCTACTGAGTGAAAGGAGCTAGTTTCAGGGAATTGTATAATAAATAATTCCATTCCTCTGACATTCTTAGAGTGTGGGGTTTTTTTCTTTTGGGGGCTTGGTGTGTTTGATTTTGGGGGCCACAGCCAATGATGCTCAGAGTTTACTCCTGGATCTGCACTCAGGGATCACTCCTGGAGGTGGTGACCATAAGGGGTGCCAGGGATCGAACTTGGGTTTGCCATGTTCAAGGCAAATACCCTACCCACTATACTGTCTCTCCAGCCCCACTAATGGGTCAGAGCAGTAGTTCTCAGTCCCTGGTCCGCTGATTTAAGAAACAACATGGATGTGAATGAAAAAGGCAGCCTAGGGAGTCATGGAGCTCTATGTATCTTGATTATTGTGGGTGGATCGTATGTTAACAGACCTTGATCTGGCCCTTCTCCAGGTCAGTTTTACAATGATGATTTTGTGATCTCTTACATAGATTGATCTTTTCTGTCATTCACATCTTCTAATATACTTCTCTATACTTCTAATATACTTTTTTAATTATTGGGGTTTTTTTGTTTGTTTGTTTGTTTTGCCACACCTGGCAGTGCTTAGGGCTTATTCCTGGCTCTATACTCAGGAATCACTCCTGGAGGTGCTGGGGGACCATATGGTATGTTGGGGATTGAATCCAGGTCAGCCTTGTGCAAGGCAAACGCCCTACCCGCTGTGCTATCTCTCCGTCCCCTCTAATGTACTTCTACTGTGCTTCTCTGCCCGTCCTGTTTGTTGTTGCCGCTGTTGTGACGATCGGGTCAGCACACCGCTTGCCTGTGGCGCTCTTGCATCTGTAGCTGGGGGGCTCCCTGGGACCCATCCTGAGGTTGTATTCCTAGTTGCCATGCTCTCACAAGTGCTCACCAGAGGTCATACTTACAGGTTGCCTCTCTGTCACATGTTTTTGCATTTATGGTGCTTACCAAGGACCATGCCCCTGGCCCTGTTTTTTTTCCTTTTTTTTGGAGGGGGGGCAGTGTTTACACATACCTGGCTGCTCTGTGGCCAGAATATTCCTGTGGGACCAAGGGTCACAGACAGCAAAGCTGTCAGTTTGGAGTTTAGCACATGTGGGGCTGGGGATTTGAACTCATGACCATATGTGTGTAAGGCAGGGCTTCACTATTCCTCCAGGCCAGATCCTAGGCAGATGCATCTTGAACTCATTCTAATGACCGACATTTGCCCTCTTCTCTCTACCCTTCCCCCATATTAGATTCGAGGTGTCCTGCTGCTTCAAGGAGTAATTTCCTTTCATCTTGTGCGAATTACTTTAACAATACTTACATGGCTGGTTTGGTGGTGGTAAATTGCTTTTAGCTTTTGTCTGAAAAGCTTTTTATTCCTTCTCCAATTTTCTTAATAATTTCATAACTTTATTAAGTCGTTAATTTAGTTATAGACATTCCATATTCCAACACCATTGCACCTTCCCACCACCATTATTTCCAATTTTCCCAATCATCCCTTAAGCCTGCCCCCATAACAGGCCCTCAATCATTTATTTTATTGTCATAAATAATTTGCAAAAAATGTGTCCTTAGAACAAAGTTAGTAAAGATTGCTTATCTCACCATGGAGCCACTAGCCCTTGTATAAGATCGCTAAGGTATTGTTGCAGGTTAAGCCTTCTGTGTTTATATTTTGTTTATTGGGATTGGTTGCCCTCTACATTACCATCTGGTGTGCTATTCTTGGTTTATCACTATTATAGGGTTTGCAATTGCAGCCGCGCACTCCGTGATATCCGAAATTTTTAATAGTGTGTTAAGTTGAAGTTAAATTCTTAACTGGTTGGCTGCTTCGGGGCATATGTTTTCCCTGCTGGGGCTTCCAGAAGTACAGGGAGATGGGGGAGGTAGCCCATCTCTGACTCTGTGAAAGCCTGGTCCTTCTCCAAATTTAAGTGATAATCTAGTAGGGGACTGGAGCGACAGCACAGCAGGTAGGGCATTTGCCTTGCACGCGGCTGACCCTGTTTCGATTCCTCCAGAGCCTGGCAAGCTACCTGAGCATGTTCGATGAGCCAAAAACAGTAACAAGTCTCACAATGGAGATGTTACTGGTGCCGGCTCGAGCAAATCGATGAACAACGGGGTGACAGTGCTACAGTATGGTGCTAATCTAGTAGGGTTTAGTATTGTTTAGTATTCTTGGTTGAATATTCTTATCTTTGAGAGCTTTTATAGAGGCCAAGGGCCACTCCTGTTGATGCTCAGGTGGCATCCAGTGTTGGAGATCAAACCCAGGGCCTCCTACATGCCAGAAATGCATGCTACCACTTCAGCTGTCTCCCAACCCTCTTTCAACACTTCCAGTTTGTGTGCTGTTCCTTTCTGCTCTGCAGGATTTCAGCCATGGACTGTGATAATTGTAAAACTAACATTGAAATCAATTTAAAATTCTGTAACCTGTTGATAAAAAAGATACAACTGTACTTCAGGGATAAGACATTTAAAGTGAGTAGGTACATGTGGAAACAGCAAAGTTACTGCTTTTACACAAGGCAGCTAATTCTGGTAGCTGCAAAAGTGACCACATTGAAAGGCAGACGCATCTAAACAGATAGGGACCCCTTCTAATTGTTTTGTCAATGAATCCACATTAAAAAGAAAATGTCCAGGGCTGGAGTGATAGTACAGCGGGTAGGGTGTTTGCCTTGCATTCAGCTGATCTGGATTCGATTCCCAGCATCCCATATGGTCCACTGAGCACCGCCAGGAGTGATTCCTGAGTGCAAAGCCAGGAGTAACCCCTGTGCATCGCCTGGTGTGACCCAAAGAGAAAAAAAAAGAAAAAGAAAATATTCATCTATTAAGAAATCTCTTAAGGAGTAAAACGTTAATATTCTCATTGCTAAGTCAACCCAAAGGCCTTTCTTTAAACCTCACTTAAGAAATAGATGTAATTGATTTGGATATCAAAATGTCAGGAGACTCATGCAACTTCTAACTACTTAGAAAAGAGTGGCCAACTCTGAAAACTTGGCAGTGTTTAGAACACTGTATTTTACCTCATCGCACCATCACCGCACCCTGTTTTCTGTCCTACCGGCAAAGTACAAGGGATGGACTGTCTCAAACGATGAGAAACCCTTGACCTTGGATTACAAAACTGAGATGACCAAGTGGGGGGTGGAGTGAAGACGTGAGCTACAAGTATGGCATGAGGCCAGTGGTGGCGGTTATTGGGCAGTTTGGTGGTGGCGAGGTGCCATAACTGTATATTAAGACCATACATGTTAATACAGTTGCAAACAGGTTACCTTCACAACAGTTCACAACAGCCATGTGGTGCTTGGGTCGAGCCCATGCCTTCCATATGCAGAGCGTACGCTCTGGCCCGCTGAGCTTGCTCTCTGTCCCACGGTGTGTGTTTGTGACATTGGTAGAGTTTGGGAAGCTGTTCCCACATGCATGGCAGTCGCCTGTTTGCTCCGAGTTCCTGTTCTCTCTGATCTGGGTGCGTGGGACATAGCTTCACAGAGATGCTGAGTCTCCGTTCTGATGTGTTTTCTCTTTTATCTACCGTGGCCAGCATTCTGGAATCCTTACAAATACATCCCATCCCTTCAGCTAAAGGTGATCACTGAAAAACAAACAGGCCACAGAAAAACAGAGCACCGTTTCTCCGTTTTTATAATAATAATTGAGAATGTAAATTAGTTTCAATCATGTCCCTTTTGTTCTCCTGGTTTAAAATTACTGGTTAAAGTTATTTTACATTCACAGCTGTTAAACAGTGTATCTGAGCAAGGTAAAATTGATTTCAGTGGAGTCACATTGGTGGGTGGGACCCCCTGCAGGCCTGGGGGTGACACCCCCCCCAGGCTAGCTCCAAAGGGCAACTGTATCCCAATAAAGATGTTTTCTTTCCTGTTATTGAATGTGTAATTGTTGTGACCCATAAGGCTTTTCAGATCAGGCTTAGCAGATTCACTTCTTCATCTTCTGATGATGTACCAATTTGTCTACATTATGTCTTCCCAAAACAAACTGGAGACCGTAGAGACCTAGCCATTCTGAATAGACTGCGTGGGGTTTTCCTGGCGTAAAATGATGTTAATGATAGTAAAAGGATTTTACTGGCATGACAGTTTAAAGCTGTGTTTTCTGGTGAGGCCCAGACCTCATCCAGACACTCCCACCGTGTTTCCACCACTATCTCTTTCACTCGGAAGCTGCTTTAGAAACAGTTCGCTCACCCAAAACATCTTCAACACTCCGGGTTTGAAAAGCACTCATACCTACACAGGCAAAGTTCACAGCTACCAAAACGTGATTTTTTTTTTACCCAGTCATCTCCACTCCCTATCGTTCTAAATTTTAGACGGCACAGCAACATTTGACTGATTTTATGCTCCACTCCGTGTTGAAGCAGTGTTCGTTGAATACCTGCTCTATGTCACACCATCTTTTTAGGGTGCCTCGCTTTTTCTCCCTTTGCTAGCTGAAACCGGCTAAGAGGGGGGTTGCTGAGGCAGGAAAGGGGGAGAAGTAGAACTGAATTGTCTGCATGTGACTAATTGAGCCCCCCAGTGTGTATATCCAAGGTAATGGTGACTCAACTGAGAGGTGGGGAGTAGCAAGTGAGGTGAGAGACAGCCCTGCTAGCATTGGGAGTTCTGGAACAGAATAAAAGGGAATGCAGAAGAAACGAGGCAACTTTCACAGCAGTGGGACCTGCCAAGAAGTAGGGTAAGGTGCAGGCAGAAGGTAGACTGAAGAAGTGAGGAGAGTTGTGTGCTGATGATCTCTGACTTTTCCATTGATACCCCAAAGAGAGCATGACAGACTCTAGCTTTTGTTTGCTTGTTTGTTTTTGGGCCACACCCGGTGTCACTCAGGGCTTTCCCCTGACACTGAGCTCAGGGTTCACTCCTGGTGGGGCTCAGGGGACCATGTGGGGTGCCAGGGTCACCTGCACACAAGGCTGATGCCCTTCCCGGTGCACTGTTGCCCCGGCCCCAAGACCCGAGCTTTTTAAACTGGGGGTTAAGACCCGAAGAGGGGGTGTCACGTCATTGAATGCAGAGGCCACAAAAACTGGGGCAGCAGTAAAAGGCTTCTTGAGTGCACAGCAACCAAAAATGAATTCAGAATCAGCCACGGCATGAATCTGAGGGGTCCAGGTTCGAGGAGGTTACATTTCTTAGGCAAAAAGGGGTTGTGAGTGGCGAGAGTTTAAGAAGTGTTATGCTAGAGCCTGGCATAAGACACGAGTCGGAATTGTCATGGGATCTGAATCTGCGGAGGCTGGAGCTGAAGCCTCTTCCAGAAACCTAGAACCGTTTTTCCAGAGGTAGAGAGAGAGCGTCAGTGGGTTTAGCAAAGAGCCCCCCAAGCTTTGAGAGCTAGAGATCTAGCAAGGGTTTGGGTAGCTGCTACTTTTCTCATTTTTTCAAATATAATGTCTTAAGTTTTGCAAAGGGAATCGGAAATGGGTTTCTTTCCTCTGAGGGGGCAGTGGTTGGGCGAGCACAATCAGGGTTGGGCATTTTGTTCCAGGGAAAGTCTGCCAGTTGCGCTTTGTTTATTTTAACATCTCTGCATAGAATGGTTTGCTTTTCTATTGACTGGAGATGGCGGCCTAGGTAAACTTTCAATAGGCAAGGCCAGGCCTTGAATGCAAGCAAGCCTAGTTTATAATTAAATAAGCGTGTAATACTGTAATTTCTAATGCACTCTGAAAAGAACAGACGAAGAGCAGCCGAAGTCATTTTCATTGGTTGGTTTTTGCAGCGCTTGTCTCGTTATGACAAGTTGGAAGCATTTAGGCCAAGTATCAGTGGATTTCACATACATATTTCTGAGTACCCTTCCCTTTGTTTTTTATAAAAATTAGTTGGCTGGTATTTGAAAAGCATAGTGCAGTGACTTGTTACTGAATACCTTCTTACGTAAAACATGCTAGAGGAAAATCATGAGATCTTGTCTATGTATCTTTGAATGTGTAAGATTGGGAGCATTGGAGCGATAGTACGGTGGGTAGGGCACTTACCTTGCACACGGCCAACCCAGGTTCTATCCCCGGCATCCCATACGGTCCTCCCCTGTACCAGCAGAAGTCACTCCTGAGCATCACCGGGCATGGCCCCAAAACAAAACAAAACAAGAAACAACATTTAAATAGCTAAGGTATATTAATGCATACCTGACATTTCCTACTAAAATGCCAAACAGTTAGATTCCATTAAATGATCTCTCTGTAACAGAATTGTTTCTGCCTAATTTTATATTATAATGACGGCTGATTTGGGTGACGTGGTGGGAGGGAATCTGTAACCCTAAAGTTAATGATTATGTTAGAGGGAGACTCTGTGCTTGTATTTTATTGAACTGTATAGAAGAAAATAATGACCAAGCATAGTCTGATCAGTCAAACTGATTATTAGAAGAACTGATCTAATTTAATAGGACAGGGAATGTGTTCAATCTACTTCTGTGGTTCTTCTCCTCTCACGCCAGCAGTGACACACCACTGAGCTTCTAAGCCCAAAGGGGGGAGGAGGGAACTGTTAACCAGGACAGCATTTCTAAACATTAAATTACTCTTACTCTTCAAATCAAGGTGAGAGCATTACCTTGTTATTGTAGTTAATACTACAATAACTGCCCAAGGACTTGCATGTTTTCCACATACAGACCAGAGACTTCTTCTGAGCACTCCTTTTGCATTATCCGACTTAATCCACAGCACTGCCCTGGGTGCTTTACAGACGGGCAGCTTGGAAGGATTAGATGACTCATCCACGCTCCCCACCTCCAGTAAACATCAGAACCAGGATTGGAAATCAAGGCCACACAGATAACCACCGTTCCTTTGTTGGTCCTTTATGATTTTGAGGGCACCTTCCTTTGTGAGGGTCAGGCGGTCCTGGGGCCAATGCTGGCTATACTTGGCCCTTCAGAGTGAGGGTCCCAGGATGCGGTGCCAGGGATCACCCCCCTCTACCATCTCTTTATCCCGGCCTGGCCCTTTTATTATCAAGCTAAGACTTGGTAGCAGAAGGAAAAGTGGAGAACAGCGAGCAGAGCCCTCTCCGAAACCCACCTCTTCACTGTCAGTTAAAGTGATAACAGCCTTCCCTGACTTGGCCAAAACCTAAAATAGGAAGGAAGCCCCATTTCTTTTCTGTCTGTCTGTTTGTTTGTTTTCCTTTGTTTTTGTTTTGGGGCCACACTAGGGTATACTCAGGGCTTTCTCTCATTCTACGCTCAGGGATTATTCCTGGTGGTGCTTAGGGACCCTCTGGGATGCCAGGATCAAACCGGGGTCAGCTGCGTGCAAAGCAAGCTTGCTACCAGCTGTACGATCTCTCCAGTTCCCAGAGATCATTTCGTGTCTACTCTTCATCATGTTTTTTTATTATTGATTGAGATTCCATGTTTTACAAACTGTTATTAATGGTTTCTCCTGCACATAATTTCCACACATCAGTTTTTAAAAGTTTGTTACGTAGGGCTGGAGCGATAGCACAGCGGGTAGGGCGTTTGCCTTGCACTCGGCCGACCCGGGTTTGATTCCCAGCATCCCATATGGTCCCCAGAGCACCGCCAGGAGTAATTCCTGAGTGCAGAGCAGAAGTAAGTAGCCTCTGAGCATCGCTGAGTGTGGCCCAAAACCAAAAACCCTAAATCCAAGGCTATGGGGGGAGAAGAAAACTATATTTACGTCTAAGTTTTCTGTCTTCTCATTACCTCTATGGAGACTTACAGCCACATTATAGACTGGCAAAGAAAGACTCCAACAATCCAAAGACTGGTGCCACATTAAAGGTTTACTGCTGTGAAATTTCAACTGGGAGGGGTAGATTTGAAGCAAACACACATATGTAACTGTTTGGGGCACTGTTGCTGTAAATATTTTCTCTGTTTACTTGGCATATGCCATGATTCTAGGAAACATCACGGTCTTTCTTGTTTTACAGATGAGGAAAAAACAGTTTCAGATGCTTCACCTAAGATCCCAGATCTGCTAAGTAGAAACAGCCTCTGAGCAGTGTCGACTGAGGCTCAGCCCCACCCCGATAATAATACACTACTGCTTTTCAACCCCCCACACCTGTGGACCAGTGCCCACCCCTGGGTTAATGGTCAAAAGCCAGAGGGTTGAATTATTACTAGGGATTTAAGCTCTCTCTCCCCCTGGATAAAGCTTAACTGGGAGATCTCCTGCCTTGCAGGTGCGAGGACCTGGGCTTGAGTCCAGCACTTAGGAAAAAAAAAGAAACAAAAAATAATTTAGACTACTAAACAAGAAATAGGAAATGAGAAAAGTATAAAATATAGCATGGTTAAGAGCATGGGCTCTGGATGTACTGGGTCCAAGGGCAGGTGTGGGTCACACCCACCAGTGCTCATGAGGCTGTTTCTAATTCTGCTTAGGAGCGAGCTCTCAGTGCCCCCAGGGATCAGATGTCGCGCTGGGGATTCAGCTGGGGCCCGTGGCTTCTCTCCTGCACTCTCTCCAGCCTGCAGAATCCACTGGTTTAAACCATGTTGGATTTCCTTAGCATCCTCCACAGAGCCACTATATCTAGCTTCTTTCTTCTCTCTCTGTCCGAACGCTGGGTGTCCTGACCTATCAATAACGAAACCCCATCCTCAAGGAGGTTGCAGTATCCTAAAGGAACTGGCGTAGTAGCTGCAAATCTACGAATGGTTTTGTCGTCTGGTCCTTATTGGTGAGGTAGAAATGAACTCTAGTCTTCATTTCTTTACAGTAGTTGATACTAAAGTTGATACCCATATTTTTTCTTTTCTTTCTTCCATTACTTTCATGTGCTTATAGCTTTAAAAAGAAAAGAGAAAAAGTCAGGTTCTTCTAGTACCTGTACCTGTCTGGTTTGCTATTGGAAACTTTCTTCAGGCAAGAGTAGCTGATACAAGGGGCTCTCCCTACCCGTGACTCATTGCCTGCCTGGCTTGCAAATGAAAGGAGAGGTTAGCAGGCCTCTCTGAGCTGTGGTTTTTTCATTTGTCAAATAGAGAAAAAAAGCAGCCTCTTCATAATCACGTTAGAAGTTTCTAAATCCAGGTGCAAATGTGCTCAAATATATAAACAGAGAATCTGCGTGGAGCAGAAACTTTGAGGATCTCCAGTCTTGATACCTTTCCAGTCATAGGTGTAATTTCAAAATGACTCAATTTATTTAAAAAATTATTTTAAGGGGCTGGAGAATTAGCACAGCGGGTAGGGCGTTTGCCTTGCACGCGGCTGACCCGGATTCAATTCCCAGCATCCCATATGATCCCCTGAGCACCGGGTGATTCCTGAGTGCAGAGCCAGGAGTAACCCTTGTGCATCGCCAGATGTGACCCCAAAACAAAAGCAAAAAGAAAAGTTATTTTAAAAACTTTTGTTTTGGGGGGCCATACCTGGCAATACTCGGGGCTTACTCCTGGCTCTGCATTCAGGAACCACTCCTGGTGGTGGTGCTCGGGGGTCCATGTGGGATGCCAGAGATCAAAGGCGTATAACCTGGGTCGGCCACGTGCAAGCCTTCCCCTCACAAAATCATATTTGACCCAGCTAAGCGTTGGGTGCCAATATGGCTCTATGGAAGTGATTCGGCATGGAAAGTGTTTTTATTTGACTCAGTCCATTTTTCCCCACTGCAGCCTCCACTTTATGCTCCAGGCTAGTGCCCTCTCGTCAGCCCTGTGCTGTAGGCCTTTGACCCTCGTGGGGCTGTGCCCTGTGAGTGGCATTGCCCTGTAACCTAACGGTGCGCATGAGGTAGCAGTGCCTGCGCGCCCTGCGGCTGCGGCACGCTGAGCTCCAGGTTGGAAACTCGACACAGAAGAATGAATTAATGCACAGAATGACATGGTGGAAAGTGCATGAATGAAAGGGGCATATTAAAGAGATCAAGGGGCTTGGACTAAAAACCTGGGATCAAGCCTTGGCTCTGCCAGTCGCTGGCCGCATGACCTGGAGCATGCCCCATGACCCTTCTGAGTCTCAGCTTTCTTATCTGTAAAATGAGGCTAATCAGAATAGCCAGTTCCTTTATTGGAGATCAGATGGGAGAAAGGCATAGTGCAGGGGAGATTGATCTGAAAAGTAGAAAGTGTCAAATATTAATGCATTGCGCTAAATCCCATCAAGCCTGTCCTTTATCGGAGTGTGAATTAGCACCTATGTGGCATAGGAGAAATCTCCGTTTCATAAAGTAGGTAGTTGTGGTGGACTGAAACTGTTTTAACTCTCTTAATTCGACTGCAGCGCTTCTAGCTCTGAGCTGTCCTCATTTGGAGAGGGCACCTGTTGGTTTGGGGTTTTGTAGTGGGGCCACACCTGGTGGTGCTCAGGGATCACTCCTAGCAGTGTTTAATGGGCCACGTGTGGTGCCTGGGGTTGAACCACTGTCAGCCCCGTGCAAGGCAAGTGCCTTAACCCCTGTAAGATCTCTCTGGCTCTGTCGTCTAATTTTGACTCGGCTAAATGGGTTTTTGTCCCTTTTAGTGAAACAGGAGAGTTTTTATCGAGTGAAATTTACTTAGAAAGACATGAAGGGAGAGCCGAAGCGATAGTGCAACAGTTGGGGCATTTGCCTTGCATGTGGCCGACCCGGGGTTCAATCCCTGGCATCCCCATATGGTCCACCAAGCACCGCCAGGAGTAATTCCTGAGTGCAGAGCCAGCAGTAACCCCTAAGCATTGCTGGATGTGATCAAAAAGAAAAAAATAATAGATAAGAGAGGAAGTGCTTTTTCAAGAAAGAACATGGGTTTCTCCAGAGTGGAAAAAGCAAGCAAGCAAAGATTCATGTTCAAAGGAGGAGGAGAGCACGAACTTGAGAGAGTTATCGTCCACCAGGGTTTTGTGTTTTTGTTTTGTTTGTTTTTTGCTTTTTGGGGTCACACCCAGCGATGCTCAGGGGTTACTCCTGGGCTCTGCACTCAGGAATTACTCCTGGCGGTGCTCAGGGGACCACATGGGATGCTGGGAATCGAACCCGGGTCAGCCGTGTGCAAGGCAAACACCCTACCTGCTCTGCTATTGCTCCAGCCCCCTTTATATAAAGGGTTTTTAGACTTCCTTGGAACTGCTTCAAGTTTCCCCTTCCCTCAAAGAGCTTTTGGTAGCATTGAATGCTATAGAAAGGGTACGATATAAGTGCAAAGCCTATGAATTTAAACCTAAATATGATTTGTTATTAACAATATTGGAAATTACAGTGCCTAAATTTAATATATACATATTTGTGTATACACATATATTCTGTAGCCTATGGAAGTGTGTATATGTGCAATTATTATATCTAATAATTAGTCCAGGCCAAGGGTTTAGGTGTGTGTTTTGCTTACGGGAGCCCTAAGCACCTTGTTGAGAGTGGCTCCCACCACCACAATCCCCCCCAAAATCAGCTTATTCATACTCTAGGTAAGGAGATGTCGACTACAAGCTACAGAAGCCTGTTCGGTCTCTACACTTTGCTTCTTGAGAAGGCGATATTATTAAAAGTAATCTCTCTGGACACGTTGATTCGCTTGGTGCCTGAAGATCACAAGGGTTTCTCCTACTTACACAAATAAGTGTTTGCAGGCCATCTTCAAGTTCCCGGGGAATCCAGGCAGCCTTTCTTTCTATATTAAACTGTTTAGATTTTTCCTTGATGCATGGTTACATGAAGAACAGTTGACAAATCCCAGTGATAGGTGTTTGGGACATGGCTTTAACCCAGAGAGATGATATCTCTAGGAGCATAACACTTTCGAAGGAAGGCCACTCAGTTCCAGGTCGTCCAAAAATTAGCCTCAGTAACAGGGAGGACCTTCTGGGCTTCATTTGGGCATTTCGTCGTCTGCAGTGGTGAAATCATCCTTGTCTCTCGAGATGGAAATTGCCATGTGCAGAATGACTTCATGGAAAATGGTGTACATTCTATATAATCTTCCACCGGCAGAATGCGACCAGTGTCACTTCCCCTAAAAAAATAAATTACCCGAAATTTGCAGCACATTCATATTCAATTTCATCACAGCAGATGCTCATTAGTATGTTGTTATTAATTGGTATTCACTTTAGGTTTTGTTTAAAATGAAGATAATAATTAGGTTTTAATTACTGCATCATTGGGGGGGGGTCTGTGGGGAGAGGAAAAGAGTGAAATGCCTCTTAAAGCTCTGAAATATTTCCTGATGCTTATTCAGCAACGTGTGTTGCCAAAGACTTGGAAAAATAGCCTCATCGCTACAAAAATCTAGGGCTAGAATTCTGAAATGAAGAGATTGCTGTGTGTGTTTTTTAAAAACCCATCGTTATCAAGAACTCTCTCTAAATTGTCTACTTGATGGACACGCTGAATCAAATGATAATCTGCACTACCATTCTTTGTAATCAAATTACCAAAAAGACTTCTTGGAAAAGTAACCCTCACAAGCGGCTGATTAATGAAGTGGTGGCAATGTTTTATATTAGAACTAATTGAAGTAATCCAAATAAGTTATTTCTGTAGCCTATGGAAGTAATTTCTTTTGCAAAGAAGTACAGTGGAGTTGGCAAACCAGAATTTTTTTTTTGCCCTCTGTTGTTCCATATTTGCAAAATAGCAAAGTTGATTGGATATTGCGGCTAAAATGGGTAGAAAACTAAGGAATTCAGTTGAGTGACAAGGAAAATGAGGTTTATCACTCTCTTGTCATAATCCAGACTGATAATTTACATGCATCTTTAACATGTCGAACAAATGAGGGGTGTTGGATTCTAAAGGTAGATCTGTCCTAAAATCCTACATGTAGTAGTTTCAATGCATTCATAAAAGGGATCATTCATAATAAAGAATTACTAGATCTTATTAGAATTATTAATAATAAAGATCATTCATAATAAAGAATACTTAAATGTATTCTTTCATGGTCTTCAAATGATTTTCAACCCCCAGTCACAGGTACTGTTTCCCGGATGGTAGGGAAGCACTGGTCTGTCGACAGACATACAGGAAAGGTGCTTTAGCACCTTTCGTTTGAACTCAGCTTTAGCCAAAACTTACTGGAACACCGGTCCTGGGGGTGGCCTTAGGCTTCAGACTGCAGAAATCCACACCCACCAACTGAGCCCTGGACAGTGGAATTGGGAAAAGAATAGAACCCGTCATATACGTCATACTGAGTGCCCGGTGTGGTGCTGGGTGCGCATGTGTATGTGTCCTGGGGTCATGTTCAGTTTCTAGTACTCCAAGGAGGTTTTCCGTTCTCCTTTTGCAGATGAATTGATTGCTTAGGTTTCCCCGACCGTTAAGTGGTAGCACTGAATTTCCCCGAGTCTCTCTGCAGTTCTGGTCACTCCAGGGAGATGCATACAGTGAGCTTGAAAAATTATCTCAAGGGAGCATGGTTGTGTCGGATGGCACGTCACAGTGAGAGGCAGAGCACGGCTTCCATGAAGCCCTTTCTTCCAGACCTCCACTGAGTGCCAGCCAGCTGCACACGGGAATGCCTGTGTTCCCTGCCCCAAAGAGCTCACACCCTAGGAAGCGTAAAGCTGAAGGAACCAGTAAGGACTTCTTGGGCCAGAGCCATGTGGTAAGCTAAGGAGACCCAGAGACACCACTGGGTCTATTGCCAACTGAGTCATGGAGGAATGGAAGACTTCCCAGAAACTGGGGTGACGTTGAGGTCGCACACTGCCCCGTGGTAAGGCTGACCGGAAGGCTGGGACAGGCATGTGGCACATTGGAAGTTCAGAGCTACATGGAGAACTCTGGAGACAGCTGCAGAGCTTGGGGCTCCATCCCAGAGATGAGGAAGGTGCCCCTAGGGTCCTTCAGCAAAGCCAGGCCTACGGCAGTTTTCCACTCTTAGGTATATATTTCATGGACTTGGTCAGGGGCCGTGAGTTTGCAATGCTCAAGCTGCTGAGGTTTTGATGCCTAAGAGGAAGTTCACCCTTCACCTTTTGGTAAAGTAGTCTAAAACATTGTCATCATATATTTTTATAATTTTATTTATATAAAGTTGTTCACAATGATTTATTACATTCAGTATACCAACACCAATCCCACCACCATTACACTTTCCCACCACCAATATTTCCAATTTTGCCCCAAGACCAGGCCCTAAATAATTTATTTTATATTGCTTGTTATGAATAATTTGCTAAAAGTAATCAAAATAAGATTTCTTTAAGAGAAGGTGTGTGACGATTGTTATATCTCACTCCGGAACCATTAAGCCCTTGTATAAGAGACTGCTAACGTGTTACAGGTTAAGCTTTGTGTGTTAATATTTTATTAATCAAAATTGGTTACCTCCTACTTTACATCCCATACAATGTGCTGTGCTACTCCTGGTATATCATTGATGTAAAGTTTGAGATGTCATGTGGCCATGCACTAAAATTTTGAATGGGGTGATACAGCTGGATTTAAATTTTTAAGTGGATTGTGACTTTGGGGTCTGGAAGCATCTCTGCAACTTGTTGATCTCTTTCCAAATGTATTTATGAGTCTCTGGATCGTGGTCAATTATGTCAATTTTTTTAATGCTAGTGGCAGTGCTGGTTTATTTGTATGCTTAGTAGAGGAAGACTGATAATCATCAAAATACTCTTTGGCTACATTTGGGGGCTTAAAATATGTGGTTATTTTCTGTCCTGGAGATGTGGTTCATACTTAAACTAAAGGATGGGACCAAAACAATATACAGCAAGTAGGGCACTTGCTTTGCATGCAGCTAACCTAGGTTCTATCCCCAGCACCCCATATGGACCCTGAGCCCTCCAGGAGTGATCCTTGAACATAGAACATAGGTCCCTAAGCAGCACTGGGTGTGCATGCCTGCCCCCCCAAAAAAGCAATTTAAACCAGGGGAAAGAGTGATAGCACAGTGGTTAGGGCATTTGCCTTGCACACAGCTGACCTGGGTTCAATCCCTGGCATCCCATATGGTCCCCTGAGCACCATCAGGAGTAATTCCTGAGAGCAGAGCCAGGAGTAATCCCTGAGCATCACTAGATGTGACCCCCCCTCACCCAAAAAAGGTAACTTAAACCAAAGTAGTTTTACTCCCAGAAGTGTTTGTGTACCAGGTGCTGTGGGAAGCAGGGCTGAATGTTCTCAGCTATACAAGGCAGATAACTTGAGTTCAGCATTTTGCTGTGGTGGCCCAGAGAGATAGTTCAAGAGGAAAGGCACTTGTGTTGCATGTGGCTCCCTCTGCTGAAACTCTGGTTCGAATCTTCGGCACCACATATGGGCCCCCATGCACCACCATGGGTCAGTCCTGAACACAGAACCAGCAATATCCCCTCTGCACCTCCTGAAATGCGTTTTGCTGTGGATAATCCATAGAGTCATGCTCCCAAGTCTTTACATCTCAGGGAATTTTATCCAGGGATGCTCTATTTATTTATAGCTGATAAAGAGGTAGTTTCAGCTCCCATCTCCTTTGTCCCTACAAATAAGAAAGAGGAAACAGCAAGAGACAAGGAGTGAGGATTGGCTACATTACCGTCCAGAGATTGTTATCGAGAGAAAGTGCACCATACTTGATTATTACAATCATACTAGAACCAAGTTGTCTATATTTGCTAATGCTGAACATTTGAGTGCCCTGAGACCCGGCATTTCCATGCCTAGTTATTGTAGTCAATAGAAATGTACATATCTGTGCATTGAAGATATGTGAGAAATTCATAGCAGGACCATTCTTAATATACACACATTAGGGCTGGAGCAATAGCACAGCGGGTAGGGTGTTTGCCTTGCACGCAGCCCGACCCAGGTTTGA
>NC_073313.1:25076538-25136538 GCF_027595985.1 Sorex araneus
GAAACCCCATCAGATGTGGTGTGGTGCTCTTGGAGTATGGGTAGGATGTGCGGTATGAGTTGTCGTTTGCGGCTGCGCAGTCCAGGAATAGGTTCACCCGTGGGTGAGCCTCGGCCCAGGTGTGTGGAGAGCGGTCGTGAGCATGGCGGCGGTTGAGTTCTGGAGGATTTTGGCTGCCGGGGCTGGTTCTCTTGGCATAGGGAGGGCTCTCACCCGACCCCTCCGGTTGCCCTGAATGAAACAGCCTGGCACGGGGTCCAGCGGCATGGTTAAGGCATATGACATGTTTTGCTCCCTCCGAGAGACAAGGACATGAGACTCTGGATCGCAGCCTAGCCGATGACGAGATTATTTGGCGCCAGCCTGTTAACGCTTTTTTGGTTTGGGGGCCACGCCCAGTAGTGCTCAGGGGGGATCCCTGGCAGTGCTCTAGGGGCCATATGTGATGTCGGGGGTTAAATTGGGGTCAGCTGCGTGCAAGGCAAGTGTGCTCTCTCTCCCCTCCCTCTCCCTCCCCGCTCCCTCCGTCAATGTTAAACAGCTTAGAAGAATTGTTTGACTTCCTGCTAGCTGGGTCAGGTCACAGTCAGGAATCACAGTACCCCATTTCCCAATTAACAGTGCAAACTGTCTAGAGTGCGTAGGAATTTGCAATTTGATAAAAATTGGGTTTTTGACAGCGGGGGTAATCTGCGGGTTTGCAAGTAGTAATCTGCCCTCAGAGTGGCAGGATTTATTCCGAATTATGAAAGGTATACATGTTCTCTGAGGGGGACTCGCCTTCAGGATGATGCTCTACTTCCTCCCCCACCTTCTCTTAAAGCAAAAGATAAAAGCTGCTTGATCTGGAAGTTGAAACCCGGGAAGGCGCTGTGTTGTGAGTGATCGCCATCGCTCTGCCCTGCCCAATGGTAGTATTCATGTATTTTCTGTTATCTTGCAGTATTCTGACAAGTCCCTGTATACCCAGCTGTGCTTTTACCGGTACATTTTTGATGTGGACTATGCGCTGGAGAAACTTACTATGGATCATGAGAAAGGTACGTTAAAATACTGTAATTACCTTTGAGTTTAAAGTGGAAATTTGCATCATAAAAGCCAGACCTACTGTGTCAGGCTGTTCGCGCAGCATCTCAGCGCTGTCTCTGGAGCCGGGCCGTGGGGGCCGTTGTGAGCCAAGGACCTCCCCTGCATGAGGGGTGGTGGCATAGGAATCCCCAACTTTGGCCCCCGCAGCCTGTCTCCGATTGTTCTCGGTTCAAGTGGGGCCTTAGGGGAGGCACAGTACAAAAGGGCCGTATAAATGCTATATTTTGGAAATGCTATTTTTCTATAGAGTTTAGTAATTGTAATAAAATAAGCATAGGCAACGTAATCATTGGGCCCACAAAAAACCAGACATTAGCACCAAAAAAATAGGCCTGGAGTGTGTGTCTGCTGTTCTCCAAAAGCTGGGGGTTCGTTTTGAAAGCGGACGGGGTGGAGTTCTCCCATGGAGGCCAGCCCAAGAGAGCGGGGACCCCGGTGCCATGGGGAGCCCTTGTGCTGGGCCCGGAGTGGCTCCAGGGCTCTCACTGGCTGGGGAAGCTTCAGCACATCCGTGCAGGTGTTAGAAGATGTCATGCCAGGGGCTGGGTGTCAGCCCCGACTCGAAGATCAAGTGGCCAACTTTTCTATTACTTGTAAGGCCTGTACAGGCCAGTGCACCCCCTTCTCCCCCGAGGTCTTGTTGATGTTGCTTGTCAGTGTGTGGCCATTGAGGATACCATTGCGGCTGCAGACCGTAGCATTGGCGTTCTCCTACTGCCCTTGATTTACTCTTAATGCTTCCCAATTGTAGCCCTAATCAGCTGCAATCAACGTAGCCTTGACAGTCTCAAAATTAACTTCTTCGACTTTGCTGTCCTTGGATGCGAAACCCTTCGCGGCTGACCAATGTAGTTAGGTCTTACTTAATTTAGCACCTCATCTCGGGACAAAGACTTGGTCCATAAGGTACAGCCGATTTTCAGAGAGTTAGCAAAATTTATGTAGAGACGAAATTCCTTTCTCAATAACTAGGTTTTCAAAAAAGCAAAACCAAAAAAGTCCGGTAATGCTCCCATCCGTGACTGATGTCTAGCCCGTGTTTCGTTGCAGTAGCATTAGTAGCTAGCGCTCTTGTACCCCAAAGGACCTTTCTTCAAAGGCATTTCAAATTAAGAGGATTAAGTACTGACTCTCAGAGGAGTACTTCATCCACTTCTGCCGGGTTGGTTACATCTTTTGGTATCGGTACATTAGAACTTGTTCTGCCATGACCTTCTTACTGCATCTGCTCCTCTTAAAAGATTCCCTCAATGTTCAAATCCTCTACAGGCGCCTTCAAAGTTCGAAGAAGCTGAATCAATGTTAATGATCAGCCGTTTTCAGAAAGGCCGGTGATGGGCTGGAGAGATAGCACAGCGGGTAGGGTGTTTGCCTTGCACATAGCCAACCCGGGTTTGATTCCCAGCATCCCATATGGTCCCCTGTGCATTGCCAGGTGTGACCCAAAAAAGCAAAACCAAAAAAGTCCGGTAATGCTTGGAGACGTATAGAAGAGCTCTGAAAAGTCACCGGACACATCCCCCCAGAACATAGGGTGTCGATATTGCTGTCCCAGAAAATTAGCAGACTTAGTACAATCACTTAGAGGGCTCTGGGCAAGAAATGTTGACAGTCTTGTGCACTTACACTATTGGCTATACCCTCATTTGACAGGTTTAAGAGTTGGGACATTTTTCTGGCCATTTGTGACTCATAAGGACACTGTCTGGGTGGCCAGGGCAAAAACAGCAGTTAGAGGGCTGGAGAGATAGTGCAGCAGGCCAGTAGCTTGCCTCGCAGGCAGCCGATCTGGGTTTGACCCCTAGTACCACATGGGGCCCCTGAGCCCCACGGGAGCCACCCCTGAATGCAGAGCCAGATGTAAGCCCTGAGCATTGCCAAGTATGGCCCCCAAAACCAAAAAATAACTCCCCCCCCAAAAAAAAAATGTGAAACAGTGCTAAGTAACTTATTGATTTTTTTTTCACATGTCGGAGCACTGAAGGAACAAAGGGAAAGAAATATCTGGGTCTGACCTAAGAAATGTCTTTTACAGTTCCCAGAGCCTTCTGGTTTTTTGTTTGTCTGTTTTTTTGGTTTTCTTTGCTTTGGGACTTATACCCGGTATTGCTCGGGGCTTATTCCTGGCTGCACTCAGGAATTCCTCCTGGTGGTGCTCCTGGGGACTGACCGTATGTCACACTGAGGACTGAGGACTGAACCCGGGTCAGCTGCATGCAAAGCAAATGCCCTACCTGCTGTACTATGGCTCCAGCTCCCCCCCCCCTCCTTCTGTTTAATTTATAGCCTTTTTTATTAGTAAAACGATTTCTCCAGGACCAGGGAGATAAGTCCAAGGCTTATACCTGGCCTACACACGGTCCCGGGTCCAAGCTGCAGCGCTGCATGGCCTCCCTAGCACCGCTGGGCGTGGTTCTGGTGGTCTTTATCACCACCCATAAAAACAAAAGCCAAAAAAAGAAGAAAATGGGGGAAAAGTCTGTTTTAACTTTGATATTCCTTCTACCAATCTATTATTCCTAACTTAGAGCTTACAACGAGTGACTGGGCTAGAATTCACCTGCTTGGGGCATTTTTAGGTTACTCATTAAAGCCAAAAGGTGTTAGGGCATTTGTTGGTGGTGAAATAGAAATGGAAGATCTGGGTTTTTGCATGTCCGTATGGTCGACGTGCAGAGGTTTCCTAAGAAATAACATTTCATGAGCTCATTTTCCCCCCATTTCATTTAGACACCGTGGTTTACAAAGTTGCCCATGATGATGTGTTTCAGGCATTCAGTATCCCAGCCCCAATCCCACCGCCACTGTCACCTTCCCTCCACTATTATTTCCAGTCTCCCAACCACCCCTCAAGCCTGAATGATCAAAAACATATTTCTGATGAAGAAAATTTGTGAAAACTGTCAGATCTCACCGTGGGGACATAAAGTCCTTGTCTGAGAGTTTACTAAGCTGTTGTTGCAAGTTAAGCCTTCCGTGTTCATGTTTTTGTCCGTAGAAATTGGTTGGCTTCTGTAGTACGTCCCATCCAATCTGGTGTGCACCTACTTCGATTTCAGCATTGTGGAGTTTGGAGATGTTGCTCCTGGAATTCCAGAATATTTAACTGGGCAGTCTGGCCGGAGGCATGGCGGTGGCTTTGGGGTGTGGGAGTGACTGCCAGGGCTTTGTTTGGGTAGGACCTGGCCTGTCCTCCCCAGAGGTCAGATATTGAGCTCATTCTTAAAAGTCACCTGGGACACATAAAATTATAAATCCGTGGACCATTGAATGCTCGGCACCTCAACGCAGAAAGGGTGAGGTAGAGATTAAGAAGCATGTTCCCTTCAAAATTATGTTGCACACCCAAGTTTAAGGATTCTTGTTGTGGACACTGAACATATCAGTTGGGTGATTTTTTAATAAAAGGAAATTGAAAAGTTCTCGTCCATGAGGAATTATTGGAGAACAAGAATATAGTTTTCATGTATTGCAGTTCCATATTGGCAGCAATAGTAGGGAAGTTTTTTATATGTAAATTTATATAATATGTACATAAAATTCAATGTTTTATTTGTTTGCGGGCTACATCTGGATTACTCCTGGCTCTGCATTCAGGGATTACTCCTGGCAGGGCTGGGGGACCATATGGGGTGCCAGGGATCAAACCCAGATCAGCCGCATGCAAGGCAAGCACCCTACACATTGTACTATCACTCTGGCCTCCAAGATTCACTTCTTAAGTTATACTTGGATTCATTCTTTTAATCAAGTGTTTTTTTTTTCTTTTTGGGTCACACTCAGCGATGCACAGGGGTTACTCCTGGTTCTGCACTCAGGAATTACTCCTGGCGGTGCTCAGAGGACTGTATGGTATGCTTAGAATCGAACTTGGGTTGGCCATGGGCAAGGCAAACACCCTACCCACTGTGCTATTGCTCCAGGCCCTCCCCCCAAAAAAAAATCCAATTTTTTTTCTTTTTTTTTTCTTTTTGGGTCACACCTGGCGATGCTCAGGGGTTACTCCTGGCTCTGCACTAAGGAATCACCCCTGGCAGTGCTCAGGGGACCATATGGGATGCTGGGAATCAAATCCGGGTCTGCCGCGTGCAAGGCAAACGCCCTACCCACTGTGCTATTGCTCCAGCCCCTAAATCAAATTCTTAAGTTAGAGTGAAATGCTCTTTTCTGATTTGCTACTATATGAATTACAAGTCTCTGAGGTCCAGAGGGCAGATACGTGCATGCAATGTGGGCGCCAGATCATCAGTAGACGTTAACATCAGAATTTGTGTGGAAGAAGGCAGTTGTCACGTAATTATGCGGTTGAGAATAGAATCCAAGTATCATCTGGCGACAGGTGTCCTAGAACAGGCCTCGGGGTTTCCTGGTGGCCTCTCCGGATGCCTGGGCCTCGCATTTCCTTTCACTTAAGACTGTTTTACCATTTCCTTTATAAAGCCCGTATTTTAAGAGTCGTATCTGGATAGTGGTTTTAATTTTTGAAACTTGGCGACTTGACTTTTTTGGGGGAAAAAGCATACAAATTATTTGAAAGAGGTTTGTATAGTTTTATGTTGCAAAATAGCTCTTGTCAAAGCTCTTTCCATGCTTTTATATGAAGGTTTGCAGACCATTAGTCCATAATGTGAATTAACCCCATTTGGTATTTTTTTCCTTTCTTTTAAAATGGCAAAGAACTGTTATTCACTTTGGTGAAGTGTTTACTGCATATTCACTGTAACTACATCGCATTTTAAAATTTTTATTTCTGTGGGACTTTGGCATTATTATTGTAACTACTCTAGAATGTACACAGATGACATAATAGAGCCAAAGGAAGTTTTAGAGGCACAGAGTGGCAATGTGTGAAGTAAAAATCCATTTCCACGGTGGCAGTACATAATGCTCCCATTTGACTATTTTATCCCACGGGGCTCGGGTCTAAGTGGGGCTAAGTGAACTTTGGGGAGGAGACGTGAATCAGTTCAAATCACTGCCCATTTGTTTAAATTTCAGCCTGCTTAAAAATTCAGGAGGGGAAAAAAAAGGTCTCTTTTTAGCTGCAATTTTTTGTTTTGTTTATTCAACATGGTAAAGACAATGAGTATCCATTCCTTACTGCGCGCTCATCCTTCATATCAGAGCATTAAAGGCGCCCAGTGCTTCCGGCCCTGCAACAGCTCAGAGCCCATTGGAACGGACCGGCTAGGAAGCAGCCAAACGTAACAGACCACCCGTTGCGCGGGTGTAGCTTAGTGGTAGAATGCCTGTCTTCCATGGGTGAGGCCTGTTGCGAGATCTCTTAGGTGATTGCTCACTTCGGGGGGCGCTGGATCACACATGCTATTGTCCGGATGTTCCACAGCTCACGGATCCACTCACCTACTGAAGTATGTCTTGGTTATTTCCAGGTCTTGACAGTCATGAGTAAAACTGCTCTCAACACTTTTGTGTAGGGTTTTGTGTGGATATAAATGTTCAGCTTTGGTGGTTAAATGTTAAGGAGCACAGTTGTTGGCTCATAAAGTAAAGAGTAGACTTTGTAAGACACTTTTCCCCCAAAGTGGCCAAACTGTTCTAAAATCCCAGTAACAGTGTGTGAGGCCCTGCACTCAGGAATTACCCCTGGCGGTATTCAGGGGACCATATGGGATGCTGAGAATTGAACCCGGGTCGGCCGCATGCAAGGCAAACGCCCTACCCGCTGTGCTATCACTCCAGTCCCTGATGAGCTGATTTTAACTTAATTCTGTTGTTGGTGGTGGTGGTGGTGGTGGTTTTGTTGTGTGTGGGAGCACACCTGGCAGTGCTTTGTGCTTCCTCCTGGCTCTGTGCTATGGAATGACCCCTAGTGGAGCACAGGGTACCACCTAGGGCACAGGGCTCGGCCCTGGGTTGGCCACCCTTGCCAGGCAAGTCCCAATATGAGTTTTGGAGGGACACACCCATAACAGATGATCTGCTTGGTGAATTTTTCCTGAACCCCTTTGAACATGTCACAGTTGTCTCTGCCACAATCAAAACCATTTTTAGGGCTCTGCTGAAGAAAGGAACTGGAGGTTCCGTAAATCTCCGTAGATTCAGTAAGTCTCATTAGAGCTATTGAAAAAGATGTATTGAAAGGATGGTGATTAGCCTCGATTTAAGCAGCTCTCAAGAAGTTCAACTTACCAGAGTCACTTTTGGCCTCGACAGACTTCAGACTAGTCTTCAGGTCACTCTGTCTCTCGCAAAGGCCTGTGGACTAAGCAGTGTGTTGAGGTTACCCAGATCTTGGCACCCATGTGGAGCCAGGTGAAGGCCGCCAGGTTGACTTCCCTTGCACTCTGTTCTCACCGGCTGGGGTTTTCCCCCTAAACTTCCCCATTCCTCACTGTTGGCCCTTTTTTCCCTCTGTAAGGGGCCTCAGAAGTTTTTGTCACCCATTCACATATCTCACACATGTCTTCAACAGTCCTGTGAAGTCACAGTGGATTGTGCCTTGTTCTGTCGATAAAGAAATTGAAGTTAAGCAGAGTGGAGCGACAGTACAATGGAAGGTCACTTGCTTTGCCACATAGCTGACCCGGGTTCAATCTGCGACACTCCGTGGGGTTCCCCCAAGCCCTGCCAGGAGTGATCCCTGAGTGCAGAGCCAGGAGTAAGCCCTGAGCCCCTTCATGTGTGGCCCCAAAACAAAGCAAGTAAGTTTTTTTTGTTTTGTTTTTTTTGTTTGTTTTTTTCCAAAAATTGATGCCAGGGCTGGAGCAATAGCACAGCGGGGAGGACGTTTGCCTTGCACACAGCCAACCCGGGTTCGATTCCCAGCATCCCATATGGTCCCCTGAATACCGCCAGGGGTAATTCCTGAGTGCATGAGCCAGGAGTAACCCCTGTGCATCGCTAGGTGTCAAACACACACACAAAAAAAATTGATGTCAGTGCAAGCTTTCTTCTTCCCACACCACCCTTTTCACCTGAATTGGTTTTATTTAATTTTGTCTCCCCATGCATTCAAAAAGGCAGAGGGTTCTAGATTGCTTCTTTGTGCTTTGCCCATCACAGCCAGTTTGCTGGTGAAGTTTTAGTGGAAAATGACCACACAACCAATGTCAAAGATTGTGGAGACATTCTTCGGTTTCCCTTCAGAAAGAAAGCCGTTCTGAGTAAGATTGGGGAGCTGTCTCATCAAATTCTAGGAACTCCTGTCTTGCTTGGTTTGAAGCGTGCTGTGCCACCAGTTAAGGTCGCCAGGGCGAGAGAGATCGTATTGGCATTGTGGTGCTTGCCTTGCATGTGTCCAGTCCTGGCTTGATCCCTGGCAATGCCTGTGGTCCCCTGAGCGCTCCCAGTAGTGATCTCTGAACACAGACCCAGGACTGAGCCCTGAGTACCTCTGGGTGTCGCCCCAAACACCAGAATATAAAAATGAAAACGATAAAGGCACTAAAGTCCCTTGAGACTTGGCAGGTTCGTGGCGTTTCTCCTCTTTTTATTTAATTGGGTCTCTCCCCAGATTCACTCTTAGCAAGTGATAGTATAGGCGGTATAGATGGAATCTGTCATTTTGCTGGTGTCCAGCTGGAATTGACTGGAAAGGACGTCAAGTCACATGACTAGTGGGCTAGCCGGGCTGGCCGCCACACCTCACTGCCGCAGAGGCGCGTGTCCGGCTTGCCGTCCACTGAAGAATCAAACTCAGGAAGTGGCAATAATGATACGATATGGGAAATGGGTCTGTTCCTGAAAAAGAAAGGCATCCTGTAAAGTATTGTGTTTTTTAATCCACAAAATAGAAGTTGTAAGGTGTTCATGATTGGATTTCAGTTGTATATTGTTCCAACACCCATCCCTTCACCAGTGTGCTTTTCCCGCCACCAGTGGTCCCAGTTTCCCTCTCATCCCCCCCGTCCCCCGCCATCCCACTACCTGCCACTGTGGCAGGCACTTCTCTCTCTCTCTCTCTTTCTCTCCTCCCTCTCTCTCTCCTTCTTTCTCCTTTCTCTCTCCCACTTTCCCTCTCTCTTCCTCTCCTTCCCTCTCTCCCCCCTCTCTCCTCTATCTTTACCTCTCTCTCCCTCCCCCTTTTCTCTCTCCTCTGGCCCTCTCTCTCCTCTCTCTCTCTGTCCTCTTTCCCTCTCTTCTCCTCTCTCCTCTCTCCTGTCTCTCTCTCTTTCCTTTTACAGGCCCCTTTTCAATGTCAAGGATTTCTGCTCCATTTCCTGAGCTGTCAAAGCCAAAGCAGTCATGTCATTGCCAGAAGTAGTGACCTAAAAGCATCTGGGTCTGGAGTTCTTGCCACACCAGGTGACATCCCTTCTGTACAGTTCTTTTCTTTCACAAGGCACCAAAGTGGCTGAATCCTGACCTGTCAAGTCCATCCTTAGCTCACATTTTAGGATTATTTTCCTGAAAACTGGTTCCTCGAACCAGTTTTAGAAAGCAAGCCTTTCCTCTGTTTTTCATAACGAGTAACACAATTCGCACCTATCAAGTACGTACAGAACTTGAGAGTAAGTAGAAATTTTCTTCAGTTTCTTAATTTTTATCATTGAGAAAAACAGTTTGATAGAAAACCAGACTTTGGCATGACTCACGTGAAAGTCCATTTTCATTTTAACAACTCCTTTCATTTCAGTGAACTGTTAATCACAGCAGACCACGGGCCGGTTGAAAACATAGCTAACGACTTAACGTATTAGAAAAGGAAGATGGGGGCTGGAGCAATAGCACAGAGGGTAGGGCGTTTGCCTTGCACTCGGCCGACCCAGGTTCAATTCCCAGCATCCCATATAGTCCCCTGAGCACCACCAGGAGTAATCCCTGTGCATCACCGGTTGTGACCCAAAAAGCAAAAAAAAAAAAAAAAAATAGAAAAGGAAGATGGGCCTGAAAGTTATTACGGGCTTTAAAGCACTCGTCTTTCATGTGGCCGCCCTGGTTCAGATCTCTGGCACTACCAGCACAAAACCAGGAATAGCCCCCCCCCCCCCCGCACCTCCCTGCCCGGGCACCTCTGGATGTGACCGGAAACCTCTTCCCCACAGGGGATAATATATAAAGATACGTAGTTTTAATCTTTCATGACTTTGGGAAGTACAATATGTTAAAGGTCAAAACTAGGAAGCCATTGTGATTCTAATAGTTTATATGCAAGCTGGAAAAATTTGCACGAACACTGGAACTGTTTACAGTTATCATCTCTGGAGGGATTGTAGATCATTTTATTTTCTCTTTTTTTATGTTCTCGGGAGGTATTCCTCATAACAAGGAAAATTATAGCATTTTTCTGTGTAAAATTTGCATCCTACATTTTAATTGCTGGTATTTTACATTGAAATACTTTACTCAACTTGAAAGACGTAGTCAAATGATATGGTAATGGGAGAGAAAAAAGAACGTGCAGATCATCGGACCAGCAATTGCTCCCTCTGGCAGTTCTTTCCAGAAGCCTGATCTGTTCCTCCTCATGTAATCAGTGCCCGAGGCCCTTAGACAGCACCTGGGGGCTTGTTAGGGACTTGAAGTCCCAGGGTCCACTGCCCTGCTTGAAGCTTCTGCATTTTTTGTTTGTTTGGGGGGGGTCACACTGGGCTGTGCTCAGGGCTTCCTACTCGTGGCTCAGGGATCACTCCTGGTGGGCTCAGGGGACCATATGAGATGCCAGGGATGGGAACCCAGGTCAGCCGTGTGCAGGGTCAGCATTCTACCCACTGTAGTCTTTCTCCAGCCTCGAGCATCTGCATTTTTTTTCTTTTTGGGTCACACCCGGCGATGCACAGGGGTCACTCCTGGCTCTGCACTCAGGAATCACCCCTGGCGGTGGTCAGGGGACCATATGGGATGCTGGGGATTGAACCCGGGTCGGCCACGTGCAAGGCAAAGGCCCTACCCGCTGTGCTATCACTCCAGCCCCAAGCATCTGCATTTTAATAAGCTTCCCCGGGTGAGTCCCCAGGCTCACGGGGCTTTGAGGACCCAGGACCTCAGACACTGAGGCCTCTTCATAAGTAAAGCCGCCTTCCATTCTTTTCACCACTAATCAGGCCCACCCTTTTGGCCAAACTTTAAAACAACCACTGTGCAGACTTTCAGAATACCTGCCCAGGTTTAAGATAGAATCATTAACTGAGACTTCTAAACTAGATTCTATAATCCAACTTACCCAGGGGCAGCGAGTGGGCTTAGCGCACGAGAGCACCTACTTCGTATGGAGGAGGCCACCCCCGACACTGAGCTAGAAGTAGCCCTTGGGCACTGCAGGTCCTTTCAGGGTAGAGACACACCCCGCTGGCACCCTGCAAAAAGGGTGAAGACCTGACATGGTGGGGTTGGGAGATTTGGGAGCAAGAAAGCCTGATATTTCCCACATGCTTTATAACAGAGAAGGAGTCAGTTTTCCTATGGCTTCAAGCTCCTCTTTCTGTCACACCTGCTTCAACCAAAACGGGGCCGCTCCGCACTCAGTCACCTCGTTTTGGTCCTCCCTACAACCTTGGTTTAACTCACTTGCAACGATTTCAAGGCATGGCACTAGAATTTTTTAATGAAAATGAGATGCTATTTTTTATCTTATGCTACCAATACTGGCTGGAGCAATAGCACAGCAAGTAGGGCGTTTGCCTTGCATGCGGCTGACCCGGGTTCGAGTCCTCCGTCCCTCTCCGGAAGCCCAACAAGCTACTGAGAGTATCCTGCCCGCACAGCAGAGCCTGGCAAGGTACCCTTGGCGTATTTGATATGTCAAAAACAGTAACAAGTCTCACGATGGAGACGTTACTGGTGCCCGCTCAAGCAAATGGATGAACAATGAGACAACAATGCTACAGTGCTACCAATACATTTTGGACTTCACTTTCCTCTTCTGTTGCTGTTCTGTTTTCTTGTACCATTTGTACACGGCACAAGAATAAAGAAGTTGCTCTTTTCCATTGGCAGCATGGAGCCCCCAAAGGCTGCATTGCTTTTCTCTCTGCACACTGCCAGGGTGACGGAAGAGAATCCGGGGCCTTCAGGAAGTTGTCCCTTCGCTGCCTTCCCATCAGTGGAGATGTCTTGGCATTTCCGCTGCGTCTCCCTCATCCTCCAGGAGGCTGACTTAGTGATGAAAATTGCCATGTATTTGGGCAACAAACTTCCGGGTGGTATTAAGGTGGCTTTTTCTGAAACCCATGTCTAGAAACATAAAGGAATACGGCTTTTCACTTTTACATGCAGAATGGCCACACACGCCTGCTTGGATCACAGTTGTAATAGTCGGGGGGCGGGGGGGTTGCTTAAGAAATGGTTACAACGGTTTAAGTAATACAGTTATTACAATAGTGTTTTAAGTTTATAGTATTGGTGTGCAGACCTGCTGCATACCACTCCACTGCCACCAAAGTGCCATCCCCCTCCGCCACTGTCCTTGTGTCTGTCACTCTGACCTGATCTTCATTCCCTTTGGAAAGTCCCTTCCAATTCCATCTTTGAAAAGAGCAGGTGGGGGGTGGGGGGTGAGAGGGATACTGAGATCATTGGTGGAGTGAAATGCAAACACAAAAGTTCACAAGTTTGTAACTGTACATTACGGTGATTCTCTTAATAAAAATTTTTTTTAAAAAAAATTTAAATAAGTGAGAAAAAAAAGAACAGATGGCTTGTACCTTTTCTTGTGACAAGTACCGCAACACTGGGGTTGATGGTCTTCATTTGCAAAACATGTTGTCATTTTTGGAGTGTTGAATGTAGGAGAAACCTGGCAGGCTTTGTGTGTATGTGTGTGTACTGTAAAAAACACATACCTCTATAACCGATGAGGGAAAAAATATTAAACAGTTTTGAAGTAGTTAGACTATAATGTGAGCTAATCACTTTATTTTGAAGAAAAGTATTTTTAAACAGTTGAGCTGGTGAATTTACTTTTAAAATGTATTGTGCTTACACAGTAGATGGTTTTATTTCCATGATGTTTTTTACTACATAATTATACATCTTAATTACGTAATTACTATCATAATTATTATGTAATTGCATGTACTTCCACTAATTACAAAATCAGGAAGTGTAATTATCTAGTAAAAACTTTATGAAATTCCATGCACTAAAAATTACTCGGATGGCTATTCCAGTGGTCTACTGGAAGCCTTTCCATGGCTGGTCCTCTTAGTCCAGACTTGAGTCTCAAATTCGAACCCTTCGCCAAGATGGGAAGGGCAAATCGATGGACCAGCACTCAACTGAGTCATGTCATGTGGGGAGGGGATTATTGTCCCTTATGAGTTCAAGTCAGGAACCATTTCAGTTTCTTAGAGATTATTGAATTATGGTAAGAACATCTTGTGTTCGGAAGCGATATTGCAAAAACTGTCCATGGAAAGGCCAGTTTTTTTTTCCTCATAAAAACGCATGATTGGTAAAGTCGCCAATGAAGGCATTAGGTTGCAAAATGGGCCTTCTGTAATTTCATCTATGGCTTTTTCATTTCACCATCACTGCTTTTTAAGAGCAAAATGAGAACAAGAACAATAATAATAATAACACTCTTTCTTTAGTTTCAGGGGCTCTTTCCAGTTTGTGTTTATATTTCCTAGGGTAAGAGCAAACATATCAAAAGAGCATAATCTTTCTACCACTACTCGATGTCAAAAGCAGCTTTGGAGAAATAAACATACACGCACAAACATGTAACATCAGACCCTAAATAAAGACAGAAGGTTTAATTCAATAAAGCTGTGATGCCTTTACCGTTCAAACCGACATATAAATTGCACAGTGAAACAATAGTCCTGACAGCAAATTAGATATGACATCTAAATTACACCACAAAGAGAAATCCCAGAACCATTTTTGGTCTGTAGTAATCTATTTTAGCCCAGGTTTAAAACCCAGCCTAGGGAGACTGCTTTATTGTCTAAGTAGGGTAATGTTGTAGAAGACTAATTGGAGGTTGGTTGAATTAATTGCAGATTAATTAGGAGGAAAGGGTTTATAATACTCATAGCAGAGAAGAGTGTAGATCCTTTAAGTATCTTGATAGAATACACTATAAGTTTCAGGAATATTAAATGATTGATATTTGTGCAACAGCTGTAATAATCTGTTATTACCTCACCTAAATAAAGCACTTGAGGTTAGATATAGTTACACTAAAGTTTTTCTCCCTTGGAATTGGTGCTTTTCACTAACAGGATATCAAATCATCTGCTTAAAAGTATGTAATTTGTAAAAATGCAGCCTTGGGGCCAGCCAGAGAGATAGTAAAACGGGTAAGGTGGGTAAGGCGCTTGCTTTGCTCATGACCAACCTGGATTCGATCCCCAGCATCCCATATGGTCCCCCAAGCACTGCCAGGAGTGATTCCTGAATGCAGAGACAGTAGTAACCCCCAAGCAACGCAGGGTGTGGCCCAAAAGCCAATATAAATAAATAAAACTGCAGCCTTGGGGCCAGGGATGTGACTCAGTGATAGAGCACAGGCCTCATGTGAGTAAGGCCCTGATTTTAATTCCATCACCACTTTATATCAGTTAAAATAAAACAGCAAATTGAAAGGCAGCTTTAAACATAAAAGGTCTGTCATCTCAAAGGCAGATGGTAATCCCGTCTTCAAGCTTTCAAGAGAAGCACATTTTTTGTAGTTTTATCAGCTACTGACTTTGTGAATTTTTAGATAAGCTAAAAAATCTGTCCTCCATTAAGTCATTGAGAGGTAGGACATCTCCGGGTTCCACTCGTTTCAAGCAAATTTGAGGATTTTTAGCATCATCCTGATGGTTTTGCTTTCAGACATACTTGGGTTTCTAAAAGATTTAGCCTGGACACTGGTGGGTTTTTTTTCCCTAGTTCGTTGGGGTTTTCTTTTTCTTTTTCTTCTGGTTCGGGAGCCACACTTGGCAGTGCTCAGGGATTACCCAGTGCTCGGGGGACCGTACTCAGCCTCCGCCAGGTGCAGCAATCTCTCCTCTGCTCTGCCTGCCTGAGCCCAGAATCCTCTCGTTTCTTCTTGACCTTCACTATGCGGTGATAACATTTCTCCTTAGAAGTGGTTATGTTCTTACGCATTGCTTTCATCTTTGGGGCTGGGGGGGTACTCCCAAGTGGTGCTGTGGGGCCCACCAGATTGTCCACTCAGCTCAAGGATCCCTAAGTACCTTGGAGAGTGACCCCCTTAGTCCCCCCTCCTCCCTCAACACTGATTGTGGGAGAAGCTCCTGAGAGCACCACCTGGTGTGGCCCCAAAAGCAGTCTAACAAGTGACCGAGCTTTTTACTGTGTTTTTACGTCACTTCTAAGTGGGCACATTTCATTATCCCTTACAATTCTTGGATTTCTGTGATTGTCTGGGAGAACCAGCCGTAAAGTCTAACTCTGACCTGTGTGTGTCCAGGTACCCTGCAGCCCCAGGCTACAGGATTCTGGGGAGGGTTGGACCTTGAAGATTTACAGAAGCAAAAATTCAGCTGTGGGGTTTGAGACTAAGTGATGTCTTTTAAGTGCTCAACTGCTTATCTAGCTTTTATAAATCAAAGCGCCTCATTTGACAATTGTGTCAAATATATATCCAAGGGGCTGGAGCGATAGCACAGTGGGTAGGGCATTTGCCTTGCACGTGGCCGGCCCGGGTTCGATTCCCAGCATCCCCATATGGTCCCCTGAGCACCACCAGGAGTAATTTCTGAGTGCATGAGCCAGGAGTAACCCCTATGCATCGCCAGGTGTGACCCAAAAGGAATAAAAATATATCCAAGTGGAAGTTGAATCAAAATTCTGTTACGGAGACACTGGCCTCTGTGACGTCTTTTATAGCCAAGATGGAAGGTAGAAGACTATTCTTTCTCCCCCTGCTCCGCGCTGTAGCTGGTGGTGGTGCTTTGAAAGAAGTTGACTCCATCCTGCAGGCTCCATCTGCCAGAAGTGTATCAAAATGTTTTCCTATCTTAAATAATTTAACTCAGAATATAATAATGTAAGTATTTTGACATGAAAATGTTACATACTGTGATATATCCACTTATCTTAAAACAGACGGGTTTTTAACTTTAAAAGAAAGAAGTACGATAAGACAAAACAAAACAGAAAGAGGAATTAAGAGAGATGGATGGCAGACCCAACTCATTTTATTTAGAAGGTTAAAAAAAAAAAGAGAGAAGTCCTTAGCATTCTGACCACAGAATGGGAACATTTCACTTTAACCGTGATTGATTTTGTAAATGATCGATCATAGTTGATGAATGTTGATACACTGTGCAGAGCCTGTTCATAAAAACATTTGCCATGGAAAGAATTTCCATGTTCTGTTGGAATACTGTGTTTTCTGGGTCTTACCACCACCCCACCCCACCCCCCCAAAAAAAATAAAGCAGATGCCAAAAAGTCGGTACAGTCCAAGAGAAAAGGGAGTCTGAACCTGAGTTTATCTCAGGAAATCACGCCACAGCATCCGCTCTGGTCTCTCCCAGTGAAGGCTTTCTCACTTTCAACAAATGTGCCACAGTAAATTTATTAGTATGCTACAAAGAAATTTTCAAAATAATTAAGACTAAACTACACTTGTCAAAATAAATGAATGAAATACAATTTTGAATCATCTTTCTTCACTTATCGCTCATTTGCATAATTCCGTAACTTACACAGGAGTCTTGCAGTCGTTGGTGTGAATTACCAAGGTTCTGCCGTTCGTTGGCGTACGGGTGGGAATTATGCTGGCGTGTAATTAGCTATTCCAGACATGGACGAATGGGAAATACTAAGGGGCACGGCAAAATCTAAAGAGACAAGGCAGAGAATCTCAAGACAAGAGACAATCAAAGACACCCAACAAACTCAAGCTGGTAGACCATGGGGAATTTTGAATGAAGCCTCTTAATTTATTTTGAGAATAAGAAATCAGTATTATGAGAGAAATCTCAACGAGATTAGCTGACTAAGCCTACTTAAAAAAATCTCCAGAGGGGCTGGAGTGATAGCACAGCGGGTAGGGCGTTTGCCTTGCACGCGGCCAACCCGGGTTCGAATCCCAGCATCCCATATGGTCCCCTGAGCACTGCCAGGGGTAATTCCTGAGTGCTGAGACAGGAGTAACCCCTGTGCATCGCCAGGTGTGACCAAAAAAGCAAAAAAAAAAATCTCCAGAGATCATGGTGCGCCAGGTTAACCAGTCCCGTTCGCTAATCTGCATACAGAGCCACCAACAGCCAGGGAAGCCTTACAGGGAAGTACAGTGACTTGTCATTGAGGTTTTGGCTCTTTGAAGGAGGCCGTTCGTTAGTTCCAGTGAGATCTGTAGATGTAAGTTGCTCTCCCTAGATGTGAGCGGTCTTCACTCAACTCTTTCACAAACACTTTTTTCTTTTCTTTTAATTTTTGTTTTTGCTTTTTGCATCACACCTAGCGCTGCACAGGGGTCACTCAGCACCTGGCGGTGCTCAGGGGACCATATGGGATGCTGGGAATCGAACCCAGGTCGTCCACGTGCAAGGCAAATGCCCTACCTGCTGTGCTATCCCTCCAGTCCTCCTCTTTTTCTTTTCTTTGCTTTTTTTTTTCTCTCTTCCCAAAGAAATGCCGGGAGTCATGCTCTGAGTCCCCCTCTGACATAGCACACAGGTCGTTTCCTTCCAGTCCCTGGAAACTTTTGTGAACCAAACAAGCTGTTGGCAGCCGCCTCGAGCCTGAAAATGGGGAAATGTTTCTGTCTTTCCATCTGAAATAGCCATTTCCTTAGCTTCTCCCTTTCTCACCCATTGCCCAAGACTCCTTGCAGCTGAGTCATTATACCACGCCAGGGCTTGTGGGGAATTTGGGGAGGTAGGGTCCTGAAAAAATGACCATTTGGGGATGGTTCACAGGAACTGAAAGCACAGAGAAGTGAAGAGGTTGATTCCCAGGTTAGCGGTGACAATAGAACTTCGGATCTCATTACTGAAGTGCAGCCAGATATAATTGTTGTCATATGCCCGAGTCTTTAAATAATGCATTCATAGGTTATTTTCCTCCTTCCGCCCTTCCTCCTTCCTTTCATTCCTCCCCACATTCATTTCCCCCTCACTTTCTTCCGTTCCACCCTCCAACTCTCCCTTCCATCCTTCCTTCATTTGTCCTCCCTCTCTCTTTCCCTCCCTTCCCTTCTTTATCGTTTCCTTTTTCCCTTCCTTCCATGCTTTCCCACCCTCCACCCTCCCTCCCTCTTTCTTGTATTTGTTGAGGCCATTGGCCTAGATAGTTGAGTTTGGGGTATGTGACTTAACCTGCTCGTCCCACCTCACCTCCGCAGCTGAGATGGGAATAGTGGCTACCCACTAGGGTTCCAAGTTAAGCGGGATTGTATGAAAACAGGGTGATGTGTCAAAGGCCTAGAACAGCGTCGTGCACATGGCAAGCCTGCAGGAAAAACCAGTGGGTTTATTACTTCGGAGAATAACACTAACCAAACCGCTCTCATAGTACTTAGTATTGTAGCCACTCTAGTTGGATTGGTTTCTGTAGCTTCTCCTTGATCATATTTTGTTCCTCTCTGTAGCCCCAGCGTCTTGCCTGGCAACCAGCCACGTATTAAACAATTGATTCTTCTTTACTGAATTATTTCAGTATGGAAAAGGTATGGTCCAGCTCTCAAAACGCTTAAAAGCAATCTCAATAACCGGTACTCTTTTAGTTTGCTTATTTATAAAAATAGCGTTCATGTCAGAAGTATATTAGAAAGGATGGATTTGATTCTCATTTTCAGTACACCCGGAGGGGGCTGACACATGAATCATCCACAAGCTCTTTTCATGATGTCCGGAGTTGGCCCTTTGGCGTATGTATGCCCTATGTACAGTCAGTCAGCGGGGGCTGGGAAGATGACTTAAAGCACGCAGGCTCTGCGTGGGGAGTCCTGGCTTTGATCCCTGATGCTACATGGACCCCAGAAGCCATGAGGACTTGGGGTCCTCCTGTGGACTCCCCCCTTCAATAAATGATCTAATATCCTGTGCCTCTTTTCTGGAGAGGGGGGAAAAATAATTGTACCTGTGTGCAGAACGTCAGCCAAGTCAGCCTTTGAGATTCCTTCCTAAGACCCAGGAGGGATCCTTGAGACTTTGGCACATGACGGTGCCCGGCTACGCCGGTGGCTCCGTGATCCAGGAGGTGGGGTGGGGGAAGCGCCAGCGCTGTGCGTTCTAAAGGCCTCATGGGAGATCTGACGCAAACCCGCGCTGTGGAGAATCTCGGAGTTAGTGAAACTCTTCAAACTCAAATGTTGCTGCTTGTCAAATAAGCATTTAAGTTTGACTTTGATATAGAAAGGGAGATTAAGGTGGCACCTAGATAACAATTTAAAGAGATGATAGAAAGGGAAAAAAATGAAGGCAAACACGGTGAATTATTTCCTCCATAAAGGAATTGTTCTGGGTGCTATAGGAGCTGATAGAGCACCGGAGAAGAAAGTGAGGGGTGGAGGGGGGGCGGGCAGCGGCTCAGGGGAAAGTCAGCCAGAAGACACAGGTTTGTGCGAACTGCAGAGGAGAGAAGTCCTTGCCCAGAGAGTTGGCTGGAAGCACAGATTACCTTCCCCGCAGAATGACATGCTCAGAGTCAGAAAGGGCTGCCAGGGACTCTGGGTGTCCTGGAGGAGACCAGATGTGCCCCTGAGAAGGTATGTGGGTAGAGGCAGCCCTGGCTTGAGGAGCCGCCATAGTTGAGATTCTTGGACCTTTTCCTCTTCCTGCACTTATTCACCCCACGCCCAGCTGGCTGAGTTCTTGGGGAACGGGATAGTCCTTATAGGCCGGGGGTCGTCGGGGGGTGGACATCAGAGTTCAGTCTGTGTGTCTCTGAGCATTCTCAGACTGTCCCAGCTTATCTAGTCCCAGGCCTTGGGGTCTTGGGGCTAGAAAAGCGTCTCCAGTCACCCCTATTTCCGGCTGTAAGGGTTCAGCTGACCCCCTTTTGCATGCAAGGATGGAGCCAGCAAGCACAGCGCCTTCGTAGTTTATTCCCACCATTCCTGGCTGCGTCGTCCACGTCAGCCTCCCCTCCCTGTCATGCTGGTCATCCTTGAAGCCGTCTGTCTAGAAGTGAGGTCTTCCTTCTCCTCACCCTGCGGCACTTGGCCACGGTCCCTCGTGCATGAGGAGACATGAAGGGGTGCTTTTCAGTGTACTTGGCAATAGAAACTTCACGCTTAATGGGGTTTTGTTTGGGGGATTTTGTCTGTTCTCTTATTGAATCCCTTAAGACGCACAGTTAGAAAGCTGTTCCTAGTTGGGCCTCAGTCATACAATGTTCCAGCACCCATCGCTTCACTAGTGTACATTTCCCATCACCAATGGAACAAATGCCCTACTCGGAGCATGCAGAATGAACATCCCGCGCTCGCAGGGAAGCCCATAGAAACGGCACCGTTTCCTGCACCTGAGGACTCTCCCTGCTCCCCAGAACAAAGCCCCAGCTCATAGCAGCTGACCGTCTTGCTCCCCGGGTTTCTCTGTGGCTCGTAGCTCTAGCCATGTCCCACTCGATCTCTTTATATATATTTTTTTAATTTTTTTAATTTATTTTTAATTTTGGGGGGTTTTTTCTTTTGTAATTTTTTTTAAATTTTTTTATTAGAGAATCACTGTGATGTACAGTTACAAACTTATGAACTTTTGTGTTTGCATCTCACTCATACAGTGATCGGTTACCCATCTCTCCATCAGTGCCCATTCACCTCCACCAATGACCCCAGGATCCCTCTCACCACCCCCACCCAATCCCCCACCACCCCACCCTGCCTTTGCGGCAGGGCATTCCCTTTTGTTCTCTCTCCTTTTGGGTGTTGCAGTTTGCAATAGAGGTATTGAGTGGCCATCGTGTTTGGTCTATAGTCTACTTTTAGTTCGCACCTTCCAACCCGAATAGGTCCTTTCGAATGGGTCCTTTCGTGCTTGCATTTAAGTCATACAATGATCGAGTGCCCATCCCTCCCACCACCCCCACCCCACCCCACCCCACCCTGCCTCTGTGGCAGGGCATTCCCTTTTGCTCTCTCTCTCTCCTTTTGGGTGTTGTGGTTTGCAGTAGAGGCCATCATGTTTGGTCTAGAGTTTGCTTTCAGCCCGCCTCTCCCATCCCGAGCGGGCCCTCTTAGCACCCTTTACTTGGTGGTCCCTTCTCTATCTGAGCTGCCTTTTCTTCTAGCACTTCAAATCTGTTCATCGGTAGGGCTCAGAAGGTCTGGAGGCAGCCCGCTGGCTCACCCACTTGGGCGAGGGGCTGCTGGGGGCCTGGGGACTGCCAGCCCTGCTTTGCTGCCTCTTTAGGACCCAGGCCAGGCACTCGGATGGATGGATGGCAGTGTCTGTAAACACTAGTATTTTTAGTAGGCTCTGGGCAAGGAGTAATCGCACAAAATCTGGAGATACCTGTCTATGCTTTGGGTATAACCTGCAAGACACACTCTTAACAGTAATCATTGTGCAATATAATTGCAGGAGACGGAACCAGTTAGAAAATCTATTCCTGGTTCGCCGCTGACTCACTTTATGGCATAGGCAAACCATTATTACTCTTTGATTTAGTTGTCTTATTTGTTCAGAAAAGGAAAAATAACATGTGTTTAAAAAGCACTCCGAAATCCCTCTGAAAGGAGGTCTATAAGTGCAAAGTACTATTGTTGTTTTTAGTATTATTATTATTATTAGCATTCTGGTATGATTTAGCTTTATGCCATGCAGTTCACAGATGTTTCAATTCTTCTCATTGATGAATTACAAAACACTTCAATGTCCTGTTTCTCTGCATTGATAACTGTTTAGCCTGTCTTTGTTTTAACTCCAGTTAAAGTATATGTCCAGAATAGATTTCATTAATAAAATACAATTACCAAATTAAATATATCTCTACTCCTTTCTATTTTTTAAACCTTGTTACAAATGTGATTCCCAACAACTACTAAATAAGACCTTTAATTACTGCCAATCTTCTCTTGAAAGTAACAGTGCTTATCTTGAGTAGTTCAAACTGTAAGTGGTATTCAGTACACAGTGGGGTTGTAATGCGATTATGAAGTGTACCAAGTTACTGATAAATATGCTTGATAAACCACATATTTGTATTAGAAACAATATTTGAATTATCAGCTGAATAAAAAGAGCACAACTGCTGGTTCCTTGGGGTGAATATATGATAAAATAAAATGCAGTTAAGTACACTTGGAATAAAAATTTGTGTATGCTTCCATATACGGTACAGAAACCTTTTCAATGTAATATGCTTTTGAGTGTACAGCATTTAAATTGCTGGGAGAATTGGAAGATTTGCTTTGATTTCTGGCATTAAGCTTCCCGAATTAGGACTTTAAAAAAAATCTCAGGACTGGAGAGAGAACTCAACAGGCTGTGGCCATGCTTTGTGTGCCTAAGGCCTGGCCACCAGCACCAGCGCCACCTGGTCCTCACAGAACGACTAAGTGGGGCTTAAAAAGAAGAGCAATCAATTTCTCCTCCACCAGTAGAGATCTGTGGCTTTTGCATAAAATAGAATTTCCTTTCAGATTTCCAGAAATTTCCTGGTTAGGTCAACTGTCACTGTCATCCCATTGCTCACCGATTTGTTCGAGCGGGCACCAGTAATGTCTCTCATTGAGAGACTTATTGTTACTGTTTGTGGCATATCCAATACATCACGGGGAGCTTGCCAGGCTCTGCCATGTGGGCACGATACTCTCGGTAGCTTGCTGGGCTCTCCGAGAGGGGCGGAGGAATCAAACACGGGTCGGCCGCGTGAAAGGCGAATGCCCTACCACTGTGCTATCGCTCCAGCCCCCTAGTTGGGTAGCAAGTAAAAAAATTTTCCTTAATTACAGTGAAATTTATTAAGTACTTCCCCCACACACACACCCTTTTCTGCACGTGTGATTCAACAGGTGACAAACTTTACGTTTTCAGAGCCAGAGCGATTGTACAGTGGGTAGGGCACTTACCTTGCACGTGGCAGACCCGGGTTGGATTCCTGAGCACCACTGGATGTGGCCAAAAAACTTCCCATTTCCAAATTTGTAAAACGTTTTGGGGGCTGAAGCAATAGATAGCACAGCCGGTAGGGCGTTTGCCTTGCACACGGCCGACTCGGGTTCAATTCCCAGCATCCCACATGGTCCCCCGAGCACCGCCAGGAGTTATTCCTGAGTGCAGAGCCAGGAGTTAACCCCTGTGCATCGCTTGGGTGTGACCCAAAAAGCCAATAAAAAACCACAAATTTGTAAAACTTTTAAAGACCATGTTGCTTGGAGCTCCATCCAGCAGTGCTGCAGGGACCGTGCAGTGTGGATCAAACTCAGGGATCTCGTATGCAAAGCCTGAGCGCTAACCTCGTGAGGTCTCTCTCCCCGCCCGACTGACGTCCATGTGTTTTTCAAGTGTTGTATCTTAGGCACCCTTAATCCTGGGCCATGGTGATCTACATAAAAATAAGCAAGACCATAAACAAACTTTATTTCTGTTTCACCTTGAGGAACCGTGAGGAATGATTTGCATGTATTCGTTTGGAAAACTGCTGTGGCGCAGGGCCATGGAAAAGGAAGAAGAGTGGGTACTGGCCAGAGGGTCTTTGAACCCAAGGGGCACATAGTCATGACAGCTGTGGGTCCTGTGTGACCTCTAAATTTGTGTCCATATGCCAGAAGAATGCTTAATAGTTTTGGTAACTGATATTTTTTAGATGGCGATTTCTTGTAGAACCCCAGACATCTGGATTTTTTAGGGGGCGTGGGGTCATACCTGGTGATACTCAGAGGTTACTCCTGGCTCTGCACTCAGGAATTACTCCTGGTAGTACTCAGGGATCACATGAGATGGCGGGGGATTGAACATGGGTCAGCCAGTCACAAGGCAAATGCCCTACCCATTGGACTATTGCTCCAGCCCTCTGGATTTTTTTTAAAGATGCCACCGGAAGTGCTTGAAATAAGGCTACTTCCATTGGTTTGCAGGTAGCCACTTGGTGCTGGGGCTCAAACTTAGGCTTCAGATGTAAGACCTGTGTTCTGTCACCTGGGTAATTTCCCTGCTTCAAGAAAGTGATTTGTATGTGTGTGGTTATTTTCATTGTGGTAAGGGTTTACGACATTGTCCATACTATTGCTTTGTACTTGCATTACTATCACCTCACCCACCAGGGGTCCTGGGTTCCTTCTCTCTGCCTCCTTTGTAGGTTCAGCTTACCATGCTGTTGGCAGTATCTCAGGGTTTGGTGAATTTTTACTTTCCTTTATCCTCGTGGATTTAAAGGAAGTTAATCATGTAGCTAGTGACTACCTTATTGGCAGCTCACTCCTTTTAATCAAATGTATCAAAAGTTTCTTAGACTGGACAAAAAATACAGCAGGTAATGCACTTACCTAGCATGCTTCTGACCCAGGTTCAATCCCTAGCATCACATATGGCTCCCTGAGCCTACCAGGAGTGATCCCTGAGCGCAGAGCAAGAAATAAGCCCCCAACCACTGTCAGTGTGCCCCCGCTGCCCAAAAAAGTTTCTCTGAGTTACCCAGTAGCACTCATCCATTCCAACATGAGTTTGAAGTCTGTTGGATATTTTTCCTATCTGCATCAATCTGTCTCTATAAAGAGCTTCATCACACTGCAGTGCTCTTTGGAACAAGGCAGAGCTCCTAGTAGTAAAAGTTCCTACATGTAGAGGGGGCTGGAGCGATAGCACAGCAAGTAGGGCGTTTGCCTTGCACGCGGCTGACCCGGGTTCGATCCCCGGCATCCCATATGGTCCCCCAAGCACTGCCAGGAGTAATTCCTGAGTGCAAAAGCCAGGAGTAACCCCTGAGCATCGCTGGGTGTGACCCAAAAAGCAAAAAAAAAAATACTTCCTACATGTAGAATCTCCCCAAATGCCTTGTACTCATAGAGCATTGTTTGTGATACATTCAGACATCCTAAGTGTGTAGATGGCCAGGAGTCTCTTCACATTCTATTATCTAGCTGTCGGAATTGGTCCAGAATAAGTTTTAGAAAGAAGACTGTTAATTGGCCGACCTCTTCATCCATTGGTTCATATGGTGAAATCTAAAATGGCAATGATTTCAAACTCCTGATTTCAGGTATTAAAAACCAGGCAGAAGGATTCGTCTTAGATTTGGTGAGACCTGGTTGGCCAGTGGACTGGCCTCAGCTCCCTTTGGGCAGCCTATACCCAGGAATGGCATTGAGATGCAAATAGCAGCTCCTGCTTTGCCTGTGGTTAATTAAATCCCTCCCTCTGTCCCTTTCCACACCATCCATGTTAATGATGAACTGCGTGGAAGACTTTCTGGTGCTAGAAACAGTTTTAAACTCTTCTCAGAAACAGATCACTACATTCACTTTTATTAACCACCCCTTGCAGCCCCCAGCCCGTATATACAGACATATTTCATCCTCAGAAATAGTACTGGGACAAGCTTAACCAATCACCTTCTAGCACGCGGACAACTCTGCAGCACTCCTTTTTAGAATACCACATGCTGAAATTCAAATTATCACATTAGCTATCCAAACGCACCATTTGTTTTTAAATACTGGAGTGTTTACCTGAATTTTCCCCCTTTTCATCTTCCCGCCCCACTTCACTGGTACATTGTCACTGCAATGACAGGTTTATTTATGTGCCTTAATATCCTCACTTTCTGTTATTTTTAAAATACATCCCTATGTCTCCATAGTGGCATTCTTGAGCAGTATGAAATATCAGTCATTATGAAGTGGGCTTGCGTCTTTGATTTTTCATGCTACTCTCCTGAATCTTGCCTTTATTCAGATCTTGAAATATTTCAACGGTGAAAAACCCCTGCCTTAAATTTTCAGCACCAGTCTTACACTGGAAGCAGCACGCTTTCCGAAACCTTCACAGCCCTTGCAGGAAAGGTGCAGGTTAGACTCTGTGCAGCCAGAAGCATGCCTTGCCCACAGTGGACTCAGGCTGAAGACTGCCGTTTCTGAGACTGCCGTGAAAAGTTCCCAAGTAGGAGCCGTTCTGGGCTTGCATACACCCTGTGCTTGAACTTGAAGATCTCATCTATTATGTAGTAAGGAATCATGAGTGCTTTGGTCAATATACTTAGTTTAACTCATCGTTGTTCACATTTGACTGATTGTTTTGCCAAACAAAGAATGACAGCATCATGCCAGAGCAATAGTGCAGCAGGTGGGGCATTTGCCTTGCACACAGCCAACCTGGGTTCAGTCCGCAACAGCCCCATATGGTTCCCTGAGCATCACCGAGGACTTCCTTGTGACCAAGGAATAAATTCACTGTCACTGTAATCCCATTGCTCACCGATTTGCTTGAGCGGGCACTAGTAACGTCTCCATTGTAAGACTTGTTACTTTTTTGTTTGTTTTAATTTTTTTTTATTGAATCACCATGTGGGAAGTTACAAAGCTTTCAGGCTTAAGTCTCAGTTACACAATGCTCAAACACCCATCCCTTCACCAGTGCATATATTCCACCACCAAGAACCATGGTAAACCTTGCCCCCCCAGCCCCCCACCCCGCCTGTGTAGCTGATAAATTCCACTTTACTTTCTCTTTACTTTTGGCATATTGAATACGCCACGAGGAGCTTGCCAGGCTCTGCCGTGCAGGCGGGATACTCTCGGTAGCTTGCTGGGCTCTCCGAGAGGGGCAGAGGAATTGAACCCAGGTCATCCGTGTGCAAGGCAAATGTCCTACCCGCTGGGCTATCGCTCCAGCCCAAGGGAATAAAGTAAAATAAAAAATAAATAAGCTATCCTTTCTCAAAAGGAAGACAGAATGGCAGCATCATATGCTTCAGCTTAGCATCACAAGTTAGGAGCCATCCAGCTGCCAGGCACCTCTTTATCTTCTTTCGCTGTTTGCCCTAATTTTTCCCAATTAGTACTTTTTATCCAACCACCTTCTCCCTGTTACTCCCCCTTTGTATTTCTCAGTTAATAACATTTTTTTCCTAGTGCTTCTCAGCTAATTCCCCAAATCTATTTAGTTTCAGAATTGGTGGCACAAAGGAGGCTGTCTGCATAGTACCTCCCTGATGCAATCAGTACTTAGCACTTGAAGTGTTTGACCTGTTTTGAGGTTTTCATTATCCGAAAAGGTTAGCGACATTGAATACAAGCACTGCCCAATAAACAAGCCACCATAGTACTTCACTTCTCGAATGAAAAAGACTGAAGGAAAAGCACTCGGTTTTTTGTTCGGTGCTTGAGAGAGGCCGTGCTATGTGATGTCTTTGTTGGGAGGCGATTTGGCTAAAGCATCTCTGGAGAGTAAAATTAATAAGTAGCCTTTGTGATGTTCACCTTTTATTTAGCTGGGTTGTAAATTAATCAGTCCCTGAGGTTTTTTAATAGTGAGTCTCTGGGCTCTTTGTCTCCAAAAAAGAAACGGGGTGGATTACATTCTATTAGAAATGGTAACGAACGCAACCATCACTCAATTTCAAACTAGGAATTGTACCAGTTGTATCAGTTCTTTTGTAATTTTCTAATTTCTGGGGATATGGAATAGTTGGTCATAGGTTGAAACTCATCCATATTTTATTATTAATTTTCCCCTTTTGTTTACAGAGGATTTGTCTGTGGCAGCACTTGGTATTGTCAGATCAATTCTTAAATTGATCTATCTTATTGAACGAGTCAGCTCTGTACATGTGGTAATGCTACTCTTCACAATAATCTCCTAAATCAATGGTTTTTTTTTTTAACCCACTTTACAGATGGGAAACTGAAGTCCATTTAAGCTTCAGTAGGACAGTCATCTAAGGATTTCTCGGTCAGGGGCCATCCCAGGCGATTCCAAGGGGCCCCGCCAGTAAAAACTGCATCAGTGGGACTCATGACCCAAGATTAGGGCGGGGCAACCAGTAGGACAGGGGGAGCTGCGGGCAGGAAACAAGGTCCGAAGAGGGCCGCAGTCGTAGGAAGATTGAGAAACGCTGAATCTAAATCTAGCCCGGCCACGTCATTGAAGCCAAGGGCCCTGGGGACTTTAGAGTGTCTCCACAACCCACCCCCTTATTCCTCCTTTCTGGCTATTCGAGAAGAAATCCTTCAACACCTGCTGCACAGTAGTGCTCATTACTGATTGCCTGACGGAAGAAATCAGCAGTAGAAGAAAGCAGACCGAGTTTCCCAGACCCTTGGCAAGGAGCAAGCGCCCGGGGCTGCGGAATCGTGCCACCACCAGGGGGCGGCTGTGATCAGAGGGCAGCCTTTAAGGGCTGGTGAGCATGTGCCAGAGATGAAGTGGGATGGGGCTGGGGGGTGGCTAGATGCCCCAAAGAAGGGCTTGGGCGAGGGGTCAAACACTAACCTCCTTACAGTGGAAAACTATTCGGGGCTTTCCAAGATAGAGAAGGGGCACGATCGGATTTGTGGATTGTGAGCCGGCCACCCTGTTGGGTGGTGATAGAAGTTTCCATGTTGAGAGCTTTTGGTTCGGTTCCCTTCTACCAAGCAAGCATAAACCTTCTGGGAACCATGCCCTGGTTTTCCTCTAGAAACGACGCACACGTAGTCACGCCCTGGAGTGTGTATTGCTTAGGGACTCTTAGGGCGCACAACTTGGAAAGGGGACCCGGATAACCAACTCCTTCCACTCGCAGGAGGTCGTTAGCCCCGGGATATTGTAAGGATTGGCCGGGGACCCCAAGACATGCCGTGTGTCACAGTGACTCCATTTGTGAGTTGCGTGATCTCCATCTGTCAAGTACGGATGCAGATCAGGAATCGTGGTCATGTACAAATTCTGGCCAAATAGCAATCTCCACATTGGTTCCAAGTGCCCTGTTGCTTCTAAGTGTCAGAAATAAGATCCTTTCATTTTCATTTTCTCCTTATACAATTGAAATGTGTCACCTGCCTCTTAAGACTTAAATTCACCTTTTAATTGATACCTCTTTCAAACTGCTTAGTGTGGGGGCTGAATTTTCCAGGGAGGGCAGGATTGTGTTTGGGTTCGTTTTTCATTTCTTTAAAAAAATGCAGCAAGGGCTTGGTGGTTTGTGGAAATCATTAAGAAATTAATTCCTTTTAAAAGGGTTCCTATGTTGCTAGATCCACCCTTGCTTTTCTATGTTTTTGTGAACAACTGATCAAATTAGATTCGTCACTCTTGGCTTGTGGTGATTTGAAATTGAAATGGAATATATTAAAGCAGCCAACCACACTGATTACATTGCAAGCCTCATTTAATTTCATACATTCACACATTACAGTGAAAGGCGGCTCTTTTTTAATGCATGATTGTGACTGTACCTTGAGCAACTCCAAAGGTCATCTGTAATGGGCGCATAATTTGTTACTGTTAGATATCTGATTTATGGTAGGTGTTCCTCAGCCGGAATTGTGCTAGGAGTAAATATGGTGAGCATCAAAAGTCAAATCTGTACGAAGTTCAGTCTGTCGCATTTGGTGGTATTGTCTTATTCTTCATTGGTCAGTAGACCACAGTAAATCACGGAATAGCTATCATCCTTAAATCGAGAGAGTGCCGGTAGAGCGCGCCTATTGCACAGGGGTTAAATGAGCTATTCTTCTCAAGAGGGCAGGCTGGCCCAGGTGAGGGTGATAAGAGTATTACCAGCTCAGCTAACAGCACTTGCGCACAGCTACTTGAGCCTCAGTCCCCATAAAGACTAGAAAAGGACCTTTTCCGTTTCCTAAGAGCAAGTACGTCTGCTTCTTTCTTTTTTACTTTCTTTTTTTTTTGTTCTGTCAGCAAGTCCCAACTTTGTTTGCTCTCTGCCTGCTGTGTGACAGGCTTTGTGGGGTAGTCCCTGGAGCGCCCCCCCAAGTCCCCAGGGCCTAGTCTCTGTCCTCAAGAAGGAGAGTCACTGTAACGGTTGGTCTCACCTCCGTGTTTTGTGACATGAAGTGACTTTCATCACCTCGGTAAAAAGTATTCAAGCCCAAAGCTTGACCCCCTGGCTCCCACAAAGGACACCTAGACTATCTTTCAGTGCTTTGTTATTAAAATTTCTGAAGGGGAATGAAACCTTCTTCCCAACACCCATCCTCCTTGCCTCGTTGGGCAATTACTTATAAACCTTTCTTTTTTATGGGGCTGGAGTGATAGCACAACGGGTAGGGTTTTTGTCTTGCACACGGCCGACCCGGGTTCGATTCCCAGCATCCCATATGGTCCCCCCAAGGAGGAACCCCTGTGCATCGCCGGGTGTGACCCAAAAAGGAAAAAAAAAAAAACAACCTTTCTTTCCACTTCACCTAAGTACCTCTTTGGGATTGTTAGAGTCTGCACGCATAGTGAATCTCCGTTGTGTGCAGTGTGGGCAGCTGTAGTGAGCGCGTCTTACGTGAGACCTCAGGCTGAAAGTCTGTGCCCTCTTACCAACCTCACCCTAGTTCCTCAGTCCCGGCGCCCTCATTTTCTCCTTTTTGTTTCCATTAGTTGTTGTTTTTTTTTATACTCCACATATAGGTGATGAAATGCCTTATTTGTCTTTCTCTAGCTGACTCCTGTCACTTGCCATAGTGCCCACACAGTCCACACGTGTTGTCCCAAATGGCAGGGTCCCCACCTCTCTGGCTGAACAGTATTCCACATTCCACGTGCCCACTCCACATCTCTAGCCATTGACGGGCACCTAGGGTGTTGTCTTGCCTGTTGTAAATAATAATTCAAAAAATATATGTGTCTCCAGGGTTTCCAAGAGAACAGCTTCATTTTTTTTTGTTTAATTTTTTTTTTCTTTTTGAGTCACACTCGGTGATGTACAGGGGTTACTCCTAGCTTTGCACTCAGAAATTACTCCTGGCAGTGCTCAGGGGACCATATGGGATGCTGGGAATCGAACTCGGGTCAGCCTCGTGCAAGGCAAACGTCCTACCCGCTGTGCTACCGCACCAGCCCCTAAATCTGCTATTTTAAAGAAAAGAACTTTCGGTCCTGGAGTGCAAACTGTGAATGCCGGAGCAAGGGCAGAGAAGGCGGGGAGGATGTGACACTCATCAGGGACATGGGTGAGGTCTTAGGACTTGGGCAGAGACGTAAGGTACACCAAGACCAGGAATGTCAGTACCATTGTAAACATCTATAATAAGAAATTAATAAGAGGGGCCAGAGACATCGTACCATGGGTAAGGCAGCGGTGCTAACAGCCTTGCAGTTGGATGACCTGACACCACATATTGGTCCCTGAGCTCCACCAGGAGTGATCCCTGAGCATCACTGGCCCAAGGTCCAAAAACCAGAAAAGAGAAAGAGAAGGATCCTTAATTTATTTTTTATTTATTTATTTTTTTTAGTAAAAGGCGAAAGATTTATACGATCTGAAGAGAAACCAGAGTTTGGAATCCTTAATTTAAACAGAGATGTGCTATAGACATCAAATATACTTCACATTTTTTTAGTGACTACCTGTTGAAATCTCATATATATATATATGTATATGTATATTGAATTTAATGAAATTTATTCTTAAAATCCCCTTGCATCTATTTTAGCATTTTTCCCAATTTATAATTGTAAGTGACTCCTAGGACTTGTGTTCTGTTGTTATCTGCTCGTGGTTGACTCCTGGCTCTGCACTAAAGGGTGGTAACCGGCAGGCAGAGGGGGACTGTATGGGGTAGCAGGGACAGAGTCAGGATTGGCCTATGTGTGAAGCAAGTGCCCTGCCCGCTGCACTATCTCTCCCGCCTTAGGACTTGTGTTCTACATTCACTACGCCACGCAGCCGCTAACCTTTGATTCAGCCTCTGCTCGGCTGCCAGAATATCTTGCTAAAAACACACACATCCTGCACTCCCTGCGTTTTAGAAACAAAACCCTCCTTTGAAGTCTCCTGGGATAAGATGCAAGATCAGTTTAGCTCGCCAGGCCTCCCTGAAAGGCATTTTGCTTCCAAACCCCTTCCAGCTCCTGTGCTATCCAAATAAAAAGTGTCCAGCTAGATTCAGCTGGTGGGTTGCCTGCTTTCAGCCCCAAGTTCAAGGCCTGTCTGCTTCGTAGTGTATCTGCCTTCAGATTTCCAAGAGCGGCGAGCCTAATGACCCCCGCGCCCGAAACAGATTGCAGTAGAGTTGAGTGTGCAAGAAAGCCTCGTGGCCCTCTCCGGTAGTTCCGACTAGAAAGTTGAGCAGAGATCCTTCCGGCTTGCTGAGCGCCTGCTGCTACTGCTGCTGCTGCAGTGCCCCCTCGGCCCCAGTGGCCGGGCTGAGGTGGAAGGAGCCGTGAGCATCTTCCAAGTGCAGGAGACATGGACGGCCCTGCTGGGACGAGAAACCCCGGTGTGGCAGGGGAGGGCCACTCTCAGGTTTTTGAAAGAAAACCACAAAATCCAAAAAGACTTCACCTTTGGGAAGGAGGATGTGCGGGTAAGATAGCAAATAAACACGGGGTCCTGAGATGCTGGCTCTGGTTGAAGTGACAAGTGCTGGATGCTACCGGCCCTTCGGGTGGAGAGTTTGATGGACACAGCAAGGCCCTGTTTGGAGCGCACAGCGGGTGGTGTGACGGCCGCAGTCTGCACAGAAGGCAAGTGTGGCCCTGACCCTGATTTTGTCTTTGTTAGTTTGGGGCCACGCCCAGCAATGTTCAGGAGTCCCTTCTGGCTCTGCACTTAGGAATTACTCCTGCCAGCACTCGGAGGACCATACGGGATGCCCAGGATTGAACCCGGCTCAGCCTTGTGGCAGACTATCACTCTGCCCTCCCCCCCCAATTCTTTTGTTGTTGTTATTGTTGTGCCACACCCGGCTGTGCCCAGGGCTCACTCCTGACTCTGCCCTCAGGGGTCACTCCTGGTGAGCTTGGGGGACCATACAGGATACGGAGCTCAAGCCCGGGCTGGCTGTGCTCAAGGCAGGCGTCTTACCCGCTGTACTATCCCCGGACCCCAGGACTCAGACACCAAAGTACTGTTTTGATGTCGGCTCTCGGGAGCCAGAGTCCAGGGCTGGACTTTCCTATGTGTATTTTGCTTCTTTTCTTTCTCGGGGCATGTTAAGGGGAGGCCGTCTTCGCCATCCTCCGGTGTTCTCGGAGGAGACGCGCTCGGCTGAGTGCTGGTTCCTGCTGGCTACTCCCCCTGACGCTTTGCAGACGGGCCCCCTGCTAGCCCCGCTCCCACTGGCCCCTTTCAGTCCTCCCACAGCGAAGCTGGGACCGCTGCAGGGTTGGTCTTTGGTTTGCTCCGTGTCTTTCCTTGGCCTTCTTTCACATCTTGTTCGTCCCTGATGTGTCCAGAACCCTCTTGCTCCTGCCTCCCTCCCTCCCTCCCTTGGATGATTGCATTGCAACTGGTTGGTTGTCTCGCAGGTTTCAGCTGGTGGGTGATGGGTGACGCTCGGCCAGGGGTACTTTTCCTGTGACTTCTAAAACTAAACGCAGACAGAGGCCGGAGCGATAGCACAGCGGGTAGGGCGTTTGCCTTGCACGCAGCCGACCTGGGTTCGATCCCCGGCATCCCATATGGTCCCCCAAGCACCGCCAGGAGTAATTCCTGAGTGTAAAGCCAGGAGTAACCCCTGAGCATCGCTGGGTGTGACCCAAAAGCAAAAAAAAATTAAATAAATAAAATAAAACTAAACGCAAACAGACCAGAGCGAGAGTCGAGTGGCGAGGGCACTTGCCTTAGACACGGCCAACCCCGATTCGATCCCCAGCATCCCGTACAGTCCCCCAAGCACCACTGCGATTAATTCCTGAGTGTAGAGCCAGGAGTAACTCCTGGGAATCACCCAGTGTGACCTAAAATTTAAACAAAGCTTAAACAGGGCTCGAGTGATAGTACAGCGGGTAGGGCGTTTGCCTTGCACACAACTGACCGGGTTCGATCCCCAGCATCCCATATGGTCCCCCAAGCACTTCCAGGAGTGATTTCTGAGTGCAGAGCCAAGAGTAACCCCTGAGCATCACCAGGTGTGGCCTAAAAAAGCTAAGCAGACACAAAACTACCTGAAGGCCAACCCTGAGAGCACACCTTTCCTCCTCTTGGGGTGCACTGGGGGGAAGGGCTGTCTGCTGTTGCCGAATGAGCAAGACTTCCAACCCAGTAAGGCTTCCCTGATTAACCCTGGCACCAAGAGCAAGTTTTACGGCACACAAACAAGCCCTTCAGCAGAGGTTCCCTCTTCACTGCCCAGTAATCGCTCTCCTGGGAGCTCTTAGAAAATAGCCCTCCTTCGGGGCTGGAGTGATAGCATAGCGGGTAGGGCATTTGCCTTGCACGCGGCCGACCCGGGTTCGATTCCCAGCATCCCATATGGTCCCCTGAGCACCGCCAGGGGTAATTCCTGAGTGCAGAGAGCCAGGAGTGACCCCTGTGCATCACGGGGTGTGACCCAAAAAGAAAAAAAAAATAGCCCTCCTTCCCTCTTCTCCATTTCTTTATGGGTCTTTGTGTGTGTGTGTGTGTGTGTGTGTGTGTGTGTGTGTGTGTGTGTGTGTGTGTGTGTGTGTGTTTTACTTTTGGGTCACACCTGGCGATGCTCAAAAGTTACTCCTGGTTCTGCACTCAGGAATTACTCCTGAGGGTGTTCGGGGAACCATATGGGATGCCGGGGATGGAACCCGGGGCAGCTGCATGCAAGGCAAACGCCCTCCCCACTGTACTGTGGCCCCAGGCCCTCTCCTTTTCCATTTCTGTCCTTGCACATCCCTTCCCTTTATCTTTCCCCTCTGCTTTTCTATGTTCCTTTTTCCCCTTCCACATTTCCCGCCCCTTCCTTTTATTCTTTTATTTCTTCCCTTCGTATGTGTGTATGTGTGTGTGTCCCCTCCCTCATTCGCAGGTCACAGTCCCGACCGTGAAAATTGCTCTGTGATTGTGAACCAGGCCTCAGTATCTAGTGATACTGGTGAAAATTCTCGAAGCCTTCCCCACCTCAGACCTCTCAAAGGTGGTTCCTGGACCTAAAGTTTCTGAGACTATGTACTAATTACAATCAATTACACCAACAGTTTGCCATTTGTGCCTAATTATAATATAGCACAATAATGATTATGATTATAAATACCATTACACTGATACCATATTAACATGGGTAAATTTCTTTTGATTACAGAACAGCTTAAATCTTTATTATAAATAGGAGTGGAGTAAGTAGGTAATAATCATAGCTAATATTTTATTGGGTATTTACTATATATTAGGCATCACTGTACTTTATATATACATCTCATTTGACCCTACAAGACACAGAGCTCGAGATCCGGACTATGATACGTTTTTCCCAGTTTAATTAAGACATAATGGGCATGTCAAATGTTATCAATTTAAGGTGCGTAAGATAATGGTGTGGGAGAGCTCTGCATTGTGAAATAATCGGTACTGTGAGTTCAGTTAAGATCTAGACAGCTTAGATCCTAGCAGTTTAGTGGCAGACGGATAGATCTCCAACAGAACCTCGCTAGAAAGGGTGTGTGTTTTGCCAAACGAATTCTTTTTTCATTTGAAAAAAATAAAAATGAATGCCTTTGTCATGCCTTTTTCAACTCCCTAGTAAGCTGACCTATGTGCAGATTTGAGTATACCTGGAAACTTGCAAAGTCATTTGCAGTTAATTAAGGCTCTCGGCAGCTCTCCGCTAGCCCCCGAGCTATTGTTACCGCGGGAGAGGCGCCGAGCCTCGCAGAGATTGAGTGGCTGGCCTGGTGAATGACACCTACAGAGGCAACCAGGTCTGTGGGCCCCAGAGACCCCCCTGCACCCCTTCACTCTTCCACGCCTAGTTTAATACAATGTAAGTGAATCACAGATCATGGGAGCTCGGTCTTTGCACTCATTACTAATGTGGAGTGGTTACCTATTCAAAACTCATAATTTGTCTTGTGAGATAGATATAATTAAGTCTACGAGAGTCTTTTTGTCTGTGCTATGAATAGTTTTAATTTTGAATATCTCTGTGTGTAAAAATCTTATGAAATCTCACTGCTTTGGAAAAACAATACCTACCGGGGCTGGAGAGATGGTAGTAGAGAGGGTAAGGTGCTTGCCGGGCGTGCACCCCGCCTGGGTTCAGTCCACATCACCACACATGGCTCCTGGAGCCCTGAGCATTTGGGGGGCGCCCCCTCAGAAGACTAAGACCACTTTTCCCTTCAGTCTGTCCTCTGGGGTCAAAAATAAGTCTGTAATGCTTCCATTAGCCCGTCCTTCATGTGTGCGCATATTTGCGTATGGGTAGACACTGTATACACATAGATGAAGACTAATAAGTACAGCTTACATGAAATATCTGTTTGAATGTAGAACTTTTACTTGTAGTCACAGAGGGAGGGAATCTAGAGCCTTTTCTCTTTTTTTTTCTTTCTTTTTCTTTTATTTTTCTTTCCTTCTTGGGTCACACCCGGCAGTGCACAGGGGTTACTCCTGGCTCTGCACTGAGGAATTGGTCCTGATGGTGCACAGGGGGCCATATGGGATGCTGGGAATTGAACCTGGGTTGGCCGTGTGCAAGGCAAACTCCCTACCCACTGTGCTATCGCTCCATCCCCTAGAGCCTTTTAAAACAAACAGAAGCAAGACCATGGGCCAGAGCGATAGTACAGTGGGGAGGGCATTAACCTTGCACACGGCCAACCCAGGTTCAATCCCCAGCATTCCATTTGGCCCCCCCGAGTACCTCCAGAAGCAATTCCTGAGTGCAGAGCCAGGAGTAACCCCTAAGCATAGTCAGGTATGACCCCAAAAGAAAAAATACCTTTAAATGGTAAGAAATCCACTGTATTATTGTCAGCAAAATCCCATCTGTACGGGCTGGAGCAATAGAGCAGGTAGGGCATTTGCCTTGCACGCAGCCGACCCAGGTTCAATTCCCAGCATCCCACATGGTCCCCAAGCACCAACAGGAGTTATTCCTGAGTACAGAGCCAGGAGTAACCCCTGAGCATCACCAGGTGTGACCCCAAAAAAAGCAAAAAATAAAAAAGCCCATCTGTAACCATGGGGAAATAAGTTATATCTACTTTTTCTCCCAACTAATAACTCCCTGACAGTCTTTTTTTTTCTTGTCAGCACAGAACTCATTTTTTAATCACAGAAGCCTTCTTGGCCTAAAAGGTTTGCTGTTTGGAGGAGTGTGTGTTCCTGAGACTTTTCGATGTGCCCTAGGTACTAATTGAATCAAGCCTCTTTGAGAATCAAATGTCTGGTGTCAGATAAGGGGTTTTGGGACTTACACTTCCTTCTGAAGGCATTCAAATGAAAAAATTAGTTTGTCAGAATACATACTGGTTCTGCTGAAGATCTACCAGTTCACAGAACTTAGGCTAAGAAGTATTTTGTGGGGCTGGAGCGATAGTACAGCGGGTAGGGCGTTTGCCTTGCACGCAGCTGACCCGGGTTCGATTCCCAGCATCCCATGTGGTCCCCTGAGCACTGCCAGCGGTAATTCCTGAGTATAGAGCCAGGAGTAACCCCTGTGCATCGCTGGGTGTGACCCAAAAAGCAAAAAAATAATAATAATAAGTATCTTGTGATATTTCTTTCTACCCCTAAGATGGAAACAGTTACATGTTAGTGTTTGCTAACAAGTGGGCCTATATGAAAAGTGAGTATACCTGGAATCTCACAGAGCCATTTACAATTAACCAAGTCTCAATTTTTTTAAGTATTGTAAGAACACATCTCAGGGGGGAATCTATTTTCTGTCTGAATTTCTGATATTCTTACATGTATCCTCTAATCCTTGAATTATATCAGGTGTCATCCTGGCATTTGTATGTCTCATGTTAGCTTCTTGCCTTGCAAATTGAAGTGTTGATGTTAGGTTGTTAACACAGAAATACAGCTTATTTTAGAATGTGGCATTATAAATCTGTGACTTTAATGTGAACAGTATCAGTACTGGGCCTTTCTTTTATACCAGTGGTATTCGTCTTAAATAATTTTGAGTCATAGATATTGCCTTTTCCCCCTAGCAGCTCGGGGGCTGTCATCTTCCAGAGGCCAGTGGACAGACAGGTTTGAGCCTGAAGTGAGGAGGCGCTAGGGGCCTCAGGGGGTCGGGGTGGGGCCAGTCCTCCTCCCCCCCCCCCACCGCCCGAAGGAGATCTGAAGGAGACCCTGAATTGCCACCCTTGAATGAAAGGCTTCTCTGAGGCCTGATCAAGTTGCTGAATGGCCATGATCCCAGAGACTCAGAAACAAATCTCGGATCCCAGCAGCTTTTGGCAGAAATCCCTCCAGATTTAATTATTAAAATTCCAGAATTCCAAAATTGCGCAGCCACTACTGCAGCCGCACAACATCCTATGCTATTCATAATCAGCAATAGAAAACATAGTGTCTAATGTTGCCTTTTCGACAGATCTAAGTGTTAGGGAGAAATCTCAGATAACAATGGTAGGTCCGATGTTGAAATATTGAATGTAATCAAAGTAGAGAGAGAGTAATTTGGACATTATCAGCCACACAGGTAGGGGGAAGGGGTGGGATGGGGGGATATACTGGGGTTGTCGGTGGTGGGAAATGTGCACTGGTGAAGGAATGAGTGTTTCATTATTGTATGACCAAGTCTTAAATCTGATAGCTTTGTAACTGCTCTCACAGTGATTTAATAAATAAAATAATAATAATAATAATAATTCCAAGTCACAGAATCCAAGGGGGAAAGGGTGTGGTTAAGGTCTCATAATTCCTTGGGCAGTCAGCTCATCAATGAAAGGACAGAACAGGACCAGAGATGTCACCAAGCAGTGAGCACTTGCCTTGCATGTAAGAGGCCCTCGTTCGATTCCTGGCACTGGCAAAAACTGATAAAATTAAAAGTTTGTTGAGGTAAAAGTGTGTAACATTTGTGGCTACCCTAAGCCTAGTGCCCATTCTGTGGCAGACACAGTAGAAGCCTTTTGTTTGCAAAGCCCTACCTCCTTTGACTCCAGATTCTGTGTCAACAAAGGCACTTGCTCTTAGGCTCGCTGCAGATACCAAACCTCAGAGACATTTCTATCGAAGGGGTAGCAAGCCTGCTTCGAATCCCTGCATCACTGCTTCACCAGTAATTGTCAGTTAATTGATCAGAACAACTGAACGAATCTCATTGACCATGGAATCCCCCACCCCCATATGAGATTTCTGTAAGGAAGGAATTCAGGTGCTGAAAATTCTCAAATAGAGGTTAGGACTGCCTAAGACTGCAGGTTAGTCTGCCCAAGTAGAAAACTGTTCGGTAGTTGTGTACTCTGCATGCGGAAGTGCTGTACAGTCTAGAATTGTATCTGATGGAATCCCACAGACTCAAAGCCCAACATTTTGAAGGGCCGGAGCGACAGTACAGCACTCACGGTGCTTGCCTTGCAGGAAGCAGATCTGACTTTAATCACTGACACTGCTTATGCTCCTCCTCGGACCACTGCCAGGAGTGATCCCTGAGCACAGAGCCAGGAATGAGTTTTAAGCACTTCCAGATGCAACCAAGGGGGGGAAAAAATGAAAAATAAAAGCCCACCATTTTGGGGAAAAACATCAATATGCTGGTATTAATAAGCACTTTTTTTTGCTTTTGGGGCCACACCCAGCAATGCACAGGAGTGACTCCTGGCTCATGCACTGAGGAATTACTCCTGGTGGTGCTCAGGGAACCATATGGGATGCTGGGAATTGAACCCAGGTCGGCTGCATGCAGAGCAAACACTCTACCCGCTGTGCTACCGCTCCAGCCCCAAATAAGCACTTTTGATAAATGGATCCCCAACTCCGCTGTGTCTCCTTCCACAGAACCTCCCTCTGGCTCCCCGGGTTGGTGGGTACTTACCCTCTCGTGTAGCACTTTGGGTTTGGGGGAATCACTCCAGTGTACTTCCCTTGTGCTCCCACGCCCACTGAGCTTGAGTTCCTGGGCCAGGCACTGGGCCCCACCATCCATTGTGACAATGAAGGAAAGAACAAGATCCATTCCCCCCCACACCCTCTCCCATGCCTTTACAACTGTGTCCATAGTTCACAAAGTTGAGTCTGAAACCCTCTCCTTAAGAGCAGCAGATCTTGAGCCAGAGAGAGAGAGAGAGAGAGAGAGAAAGAGAGAGAGAGAGAGAGAGAGAGTACAGGAGGTAAGGTGCTTGCATGTAGCCGACCCTGGTTCGAATCCCCTGGCAGTGCTGGGAGTTACTCCAGAGCACAGACTAACCCCTGAGCACTGTTCAGTATGGCTTAAACAGCCAGCCCCACTTCCCCTGCAAGAAAACAAACTCAACAACAAAGTCATCCTCTCCCACCTCCAGTTGGCAGTTCAGGCAAGGGAAGTTTCAGAGACCACCAAGAACATGCCCTGTATTTCATGTTACAGAAGCGGAGTTGAGTTTAATAATTTAACAGTGTTCTAGAACTCATTATAAAGCAATTCCCCCGCCCAGTTCTCATTGGAAAGGTCTGGAACTCTGCGTTAACCACAGGATCACAACTCCGCAAAGATTCTTTTCGTCATTTGTCTTGCTTTTTGCTTTTGTTTGGGGGGGTCACACCCCATGGTGCTCAGGGCTTACTGATGGCTCTGCTCTCAGGAATCACTCCTGGCAGTGCTCAGGGAACTATAGGGGATGCCAGGGCTCGAATCCCGGTCGGCCGCGTGCAAGGCAAATGGCCTACACACTGTCCTACGGCATCCACCCTCTGAAAAGATGCAGGTTCGACAACCTTGCGTGCTTGCTTTGCCTAGTTTCTTTCTGGTACCGTGTCCTAGCAAGTGTCTTCAGATAACTCACTGAATGTGCCAGAGGTCTGTACGCACTTTCCAGAAGGATGTGGGGGAGCAGGATAAACAGCCACTGCCGCCGCCCAAGCCTATCACCCAGGAGCAAGTTTCTTGGAGAATTCCAGGGAAAGCGCACCTCCTCTGAGCGTTCCTGTTCATTTTTACCCTTCGGGTTTACCTCTCCGTGAGTTTATGCAGAATGTTTAGTGCTGGAAATCCTACTCGAATGGTTTTGACCTCAGAGTTAGACCGTGTGTGTTAACTAGCCAGCAACCGTGCAAGTGAATGTTTGCAAGAGCAGTGCTGGGAACCGTCGAGTTGGCAGCACTCGCTTCCTCCCTCCTGGCCCGTTTCTCCGGTACACTCAGGAGGCCGCTCCTCAGCGGCACAGTATCTAACGGATGGTCTCCAAAAAGAGATTGGCAGCTTTAATTCATTTGATATGTGCAATCATAGTCCGTGTTAAATTCAAAATGCTTGTCCAATCAAGGATTCAATATAGAAAAGAGGCAGTAACAAGCATACTGTACGCTGTAATAAGGAAATCTGTTGATTGAAAACAGTTTGTATATTTTAGAAATGATAGGGAATGTAATTGGTAAGAAAGAAAAGGATAGAGCTTTATAAATAATGGGAAATAGAGCGTCTCCCCTCACACACACCCCGGTAACACCCCGGTAATGCTAACTCAATTTAGTAGCAATTTTGGTGCTGAATTTTTGCGTGCCAGCAAATTAAAAAGGGTAGATCCATTCCTGTTACTCAAAACGACATGACTGATAGACTAGCCTTTTTTGTTTTCATTTGCATGGAGAGCAGCTTTTAAGAGTTGACTCTGGGGCCTGGAGCAATAGCACAGAGGGTAGGGCATTTGCCTTGCACTCAGCCGACCCGGATTCGATTCCCAGCATCTCCCATATGGTCCCCTGAGCACCACCAGGGGGATTCCTGAGTACAGAGCCAGGAGTAACCCCTGTTCATCACCAGGTGTGACCCAAAAAGCAAACAAACAAACAAATAAATAAATAAGAGTTGGCTCTGGGGGCTGGAATGATAGCACAGCGGGTAGGGCGTTTGCCTTGCACAGGGCCGACCTGGGTTCGATTCCCAGCATCCCATATGGTCCCCGAAGCAACGCCAGGAGTAACCCCTGTGCATCTGCCGGGAGTGACCAAAAAAACAAAATAAAATAAAATAAAACACTGATTGTAAAATAAAAAAGAGAGTTGAGTGGGGGTGGGGGGCTGGAGAGACACTACGACGGGGTAGGGCACTTTCCTCACATGTATTCCACCGAGTTTTGATCTCTGGCACCACGTTTGATCCTCTGAGCCTCACCCAGGTGTGACCCCTGAGCACAGACCCAAGGAGTAAGGCCTGAGCACTGCAGGGTGTGCCTTCCACACACACCCAAACAAAAAGAATTCACTCTGGGGCTGCAGCACGTGATATTCCCGGGTTCTGTCAGGAACTTCCCCAGGCTTCGTTCTTTTACTCTCATAGCCACAAAGGCACAGTGGGTATTTCACTGTCGCAACTGGGGTGCATGAGCGTACATGAACGCCGCCATCAAAGACGTGTGCAGGGGCTGGAGTAGTATCACAGCGGGGAGGGCATTTGCCTTGCACGCGGCCGATCCGGTTTGATTCCCAGCATCCCATATGCTCCCCCGAGCACCGCCAGGGGTAGTTCCTGAGTACATGAGCCAGGAGTGACCCCTGTGCATTGCCGGGTGTGACCCAAAAAGAAAAAAAAAAAGATGTGTGCAAAGAGTAGAGATGTGCATGGTGGTCTGCCCTGAGTGCCCCACGGCAGACTGGACGGGCGCCTGTCTGGACATTTAGGGGTGCAGCATTGCAGCCAGTAGAGTGGTGGGTTTTCTAAAATAGTACACTTTAGGTGAGGGAGTGGGGGTTGAGCCACATCCAGCGATGCGCAGGGGGTTACTCCTGGCTCTGTACACAGGAATCACTCCTGGTGATGCTGGGGGGGGGGCTGTAGGATGCCCGGGATTGGACCCAGACCAGCCACATGCAAGGCAAGCACCCTCCCCACTTAACTGTCACACCGGCCCCATCCACGGGTATCGTTTTAAGAACTTGGAATTTACGCCTCAACCATTCCTTGGCACACCCCAGCGTGCCTTTCTCAGAGGGCACAGAGGCATGTTGGTCATGGGTGGGTTCAAGAGGAACCTCTTTCGCCAAGCACCACCCCAGGTCTCAGGTAACCCCTTGGGGGCTCCTTGACTCACATGGCCAACACCCTGGATTCCCTCTCTCTCTCTCTGAACAATAAGACTTGGCAACGATTCAAACTTCAGCTTCCACTGAAGAGCGCTCTCGAGCACCTCTGCCTGTCCCCTGTTCCATTCACCTCTTCTCTTTTCTAAGTACCTTTCTCTGTTCATTTACGATTCTCTCTTTAGAGCCATTGTACAGTGGGGAGGGCATTTCCCTGGCATGTGACTGACCCAGGTTTGCTCCCCAGCATCCCACAGGGTCCCCCGAGCACCACCAGGTGTGATTCCTGAGCGCAGAGTCAGGAGTAACCCTTGAGTGTTGCTGGGTGTGAGCCCCCTCGACCCTCCCCCTCAAAAAAAAGACCCTTCATTCAGACATGGCACTAGTAATCTCATTTTGTACAAAAATCCATTCCTCAGTCAGGTGTGACTAAAATGTTCCCTGTCCTCTAGTGCTGGGTGTTAATAATGATATAATACTCGCTGATCATAAAAGACATTATACAGGGCCGGAGAGATAGTTCAGGGGCAAAGGCACGTGCCTTGCATGCAGCCGCCCTGGGTCAGTGATTCCTGAGCGCAGAGCCAGGACTCAGCCCTGAGTACAGCTGGGTGTGGCCCCCAAAGCAAACCAAAAATCAGACTGGCTAATGGAGACACTCTGTGCTGCTGCTCTGGGGACAGTGGCTCCAAGCCCGGGATGCTTCCCCGGCCCCCCACCCCAAAAGACCCTTGGCAAAATCTGGAGTCCTATGTGGTGATCACAACCCAAGGTCTGCGAGTGGCTATTGTCATGCAAAGGCCTAAGGTGCAGGTGACAGCTCCCATGCATTCACGGGGCGGCCCCAGCACAGTGCTACCAGCTCTCCTTGGTGGCAGGGAGCCTTTGTGACAGCCAAGAGGTACTCATGGACAGGTGTGCTGACAAGGAAGGGTCACGGATCCCCATGCCATGGGGTCCCTACACAGTGTTTGGTCAAGTTGCGGTGATGGAAAAACCCACTTGCCCCAAAAACGAATGACTGGATAAAGAATCTGTGACACATCTGCACAATGGAATACTGCTCAGCCATAAGGAAAGAGGAAGTCACGCGGTCTGCTGGTGCATGGCTGGGTCTGGAGAGTATCACGCTGAGTGAAGTTAGTCAGAGGGAGAGGGACAGACACAGAACAACCAGTCAAATGCAGATAGAAAGAAACGTGGTAGGGGAATACCAAATGCCCAAAGGCAATAGGACAGGTCTTCAGGAAGAAGCTTGCCACTTAGGTTGGCAGGCGCAGGGTAGGCCAGGGAAGGCAACGGTCCAACAGTGTCGAAAGGAAATGGTCAGTCGGGTGGAAGGCATGGAGCTAGAACGTTGAGTGCATGGAATGCTTCATTAGCGTATGACAACAACAAATACAACAGTGACAGAGGGAAGTGGTCACCCTAGAGAGGACATAGCAGCACTGAAAGGAGGTAAAGTGACATGCATGATAACCCATCAGCAACAGTATTAGAAACCACAGTGACTAAAGGGAAGGGAAAAAATGAAGAAAGTGTCTATCATAGAGGCAGGGGCAGGGATGGGGGGAAAGTGAGGGCGTTGGTGGAGGGATGTGGGCCCTGGTGACAGAACTGAGGTTGGACCACTGTACACTTGGATCTCAGCCCGTCTTGGGTGGATCAAAAGGCAACTCACTTGGTCTCATTGCTGTGGTTTTTAGTTTTGTATTGTGGGGATGCCTTTAGATGCTTATCAATTATTAAGGGGCCAGGGAGATTAGTCCACAAGGCTAGTGTGCAAGCTTTGCATGCGGGAACACCAAGTTTGATCCCAAGCACCACGCCGGGAGTAACCCCAAAGGCACTGCCAGGCATGGCTCCCACCAAGGAAATTACTGGCCAAGGGAAGTGGACACCAGTGAAGGAGTAGATGTTGGAACATTGTAAGTCTGAAACTCAATCACGAGTAACTTTGTAAATCACGGTGATTCCATTTTAAATATTATAAACAGTAATTAAGTTCATGACCTGTTCACAGGAAGCCTCTTTAGTGAGAATAACTATTATCCAAAACAACAAAAAAAATAACTTGCAAGAAGAGCAGCATTTTAAATGTTTGCAAATCTCTTTAACGCTTGACTTCCTAGAAGACAGCTGATGTCGCCTCGCTGTGTCTGCATGCCCACAGCAGGTCACATATTGTGTGGACCCGGGGAACGAGAATGTGGAAGACAGACACTCTCCTGGTCAAATTTCAGAAACGCTTTGATGAGCCCCCCTCCCCTGGCGGTCCCTGGTCTCCCCCTTTGCCGATCACTGCTCTAGAGTCCTGCAGCCTGTCTGACTCGAGCAAGTGGGGGGCGTCTTCATGCTCGCTTTGGATCCATCCCTGCCATCCCCATATGGTCCTGTGAGTCCCACCACAAGTGACCCCTGAGCACCACTTGGGGTTGAAGGGGATTGGGGGGGCACACCTGGCAGTGCTCAGGGCTTCATCTTCCCAAATGGTGCCAGAGGGGCCATGGGGGTCAAAAGTCGGTTGCTTCTGAGATGGGAATGGGAGTGGGTGGGAACCTTTGTGTTGGTCAGCTTGTTCCTAGATTCATCAGTTAGAAAAACCCAATTTGGAAACAGAGATAGCACAGCGGGTAGGGCGCTCACCTTGCACGCAACCGACCCAGGTTCAAGCCCCAGCGCGCCATATGGTCCCCTGCACCCACCAGGAGTAAGTGCTGAACATTGCTCGTATGGGGGCACTGAAAGCAATTGACAAATCGGTAGAAAAAGGACATATATTTGAAGGGTCAGAAGTTCCATGGGGCTGGTAATAAAAGGCAACCCCTTTCCCCATAATGCTTCCATCTTCCATCCCCCAGACCTCAAAAGCAACCACTTAGACCTTAGTCCACTGCGGCCTCTTACTGTCCCTGGGTGTATGATGTGGCCACATCCTGCTGTGGTCGATGTGCCCGATACTCACCTCTACTAGCATGTATGTTCCCACCCCCACCCCTCCGGTGCTCAGCACGGCAGGGCCTTGGCCAGAGTTTGTACATACCAGCCCTTCCCCTCGTTACCAGAACCTGCTTCTAATCCAGTTCAGACACTTGGTGTTTGGAGCTGCTGGCTCTCCCACTTCCGGTCTCAGGGCCAAGAGTAGATGTCTTCACTGACTGTCCCTCATTATGGCTGAGGCACAGTCGCTCTCCCAGTGGCTTTTTGAGGAAGGGCCAATGGCCCGTGGCGGGTTTGAGATCAAGCTTGTTGCAAAGCCACCCTCAAACATAACTGACAGAAAAAGCATTCTAGGCTAGAATTTCCTTTGTAACTGAAAGCTTTTTTTTTTCCTTTTGGGTCACACCTGGCAATGCACAGGGGTTACTCCTGGCTCTGCACTCAGGAATCACCCCTGGCAGTGCTCAGAGGACCATATGGCATGCTGGGAATTGAACCCGGGTTGGCCGCATGCAAGGCAAATGCCCTGCCCACTGTGCTATTGCTCCAGCCCCTGAAAGCATATTTTAGCTGTCTTCTTTGAAAGCCTTTTTTATTCCTCATCCTCTGTGAGAGACCTTCTAAAGTTCTCCCTTTGTAGCAGTTGGTGGGTTTTCCACCAACTGCTCCTCGGAAAATGCCTGGAGGTGGTCTTGGCCTGGACCAGTCTCCCTTCGTGATGCTGGACACTGAGGCATTTCCACCTGGAAACCAAGCCCACCAATCCTGCAAAATTGTCTAATTTTTGCCTAGCCATCGTTTTCATTCCTAAAGCCTTTTTCTTGTTCCCCAGCTGTTCTAATTTCACAAACACATATGTAACTTGACGTTCTTTCTTTCTTGGTTTTGTTTTTGTTTTTGGACCCCTCTCAGCGATGCTCAGGGGTTGTTCCTGGCTCTACACTCAGGAATCACTCCTGGTGGTGCTCAGGGGAGCTATGGGATGCCGGGGCTCGAACCCAGGTCGGCCGTGTGCAAGGCAAGTGGCCTCTCTGATGTGTTATCACTCCAGCCCCCAAACTTGATATCTTTTCTCATGGGCTGGTCAACTTTCCAAAAGAAGGCTTTCCTTTAAGAGGGCCTGCCTGGGGCTGGAGTGATAGCATAGTGGGCAGGGTGTTTGCCTTGCACGCGGCCAACCCAGGTTCGATTCCCAGCATCCCATATGGTCCCCCGAGCACAGCCAGGAGTAATTCCTGAGTGCAGAGCCAGGAGTAACCCCTGTGCATTGCCGGGTGTGACCCAAAAAGCCCCCCACCCCCCAAAAAAAGAGGGCCGGCCTGACTGCCAACCTCTGGGGAAAGGGACCATCTCGATAATGTTCTGGGACTTTTTTCACCTGCACTTCCATAGAGAGGGGTCTGTGCCCACAGAACTCTGCACCCAGGAATCACTCCTGGTGGTGCTCAGGGAACCATATGGGATGCCGGGGCTTGAACCAATGTCGGGCCCAGCGGGAGTTCTGTGGGGTCTGCCAACTTCCCTTCATTGCAGATGGCGTGCAAAATGGAGGCCCAGTGAGGTCAGGAAGGCTTCAGAGAGGTAACAGCACAAGTAAATGGCAGAGTCAGAATTTGAACCCACATGGGACACATTTGAAGCTCAGGGACCATGTGCACAACGCTGATCATTTGTAAGCTGTGGAAACAGCTAAAAGTGCTTTCCCCAAGTTTGTTCCAGATGTCTTCAAGCCTTCCTAATGTGCCAGTTGTCACACCATCACCAACTCATAGTACTTTTCCCCACATCCACATAAAACTTACCAAGCCATGCCCTTGGTAGGTAGTACAGAGAAGTTAAGGCACTAGCCTTGCATGTGGCTGTTGATTCCCAATAGTGGTTCGAATCCTAGCTCCACATCCAGTCTCCTCACTGCCAAGTGTGGTCCTTGAGTACAAAGCAAAGTGTAGCTACCAAGCATCGCTTGATGTAGCCCCAAACAAAAATAAAAAACATACCCAAATGTTGTTAGATGGGGCTGTAGAGAGTACAGTGGGTTAAGGTGCTTGCCTTGCACGTGGCTGACCCAGGTTCAATCCCTGACACCACATATGTCCCGCCAGGAGTGATCCCTGAGCATAGCCATGTACATCCCCAAAAGCAAACCAAAATATGTCATTAGATTAGGGTGTGGGGTGAGGGAAATATAACTGTTTGCCTCAAATAAAATTTAATGAGCAGGTCGGAAGAGAGGACTGGAGCACGGCTTTGCGTGCAGGAGACCAAGATTCTTTCCCTGGCACCACCCCCTGAGCAGTTAGCCCCCGAATACAAAAATTTGTTGTCAGAGAACTGGCTATCAATACGAAGATGGTTTCATAACAGTTGATATTGATGGAGTGTAAAGAATATAAATTGGCCACTTGCCCTAGCAGTATGGAGAATGCAAGTGATAAAATACGCCAGTGTTTTTCCCCTTCAGTGAAGGATTAGTTTTAAAAAACATCCAAGATTGTTACAGAAAAATTTATGTTTTCTTGACCAGAGAGTCATCTTCATTTTTATAAAGTGTGACATCACCGGTAAATCATTTTCACCTCAGGTTAAAATTTGACTGACCTAGTCTCTTGCTGGCTGAGTCATACCGGGTCAGTGAAACCTAAAATAAGCATTTTCTAAGCATTGGGTGACCATTGTAACCTCTGCAGAGCCCAGATCCACTTAGGACACGTTGAGTTCTTGTTTGTATCACTGAGATGGCCATCACGCTCATAAATATTGTCCCCATGTTTTCATGAGGTGTCTGGACAGAGGCGTGGGTGGCTGCCAGCAAGCTGTTCTGAAATCAGACTGGTGCATTCCTTGGTCAAGAATCACAACCGGTGGGGGGGCTGGAGCGATAGCACAGCTGCTGGTAGGGCATTTGCCTTGCCGGCAGCCGACCCAGGTTCGATTCCCAGCATCCCATATGGTCCCCCGAGCACTACCAGGAGTAATTCCTGAGGGCAGAGCCAGGAGTAACCCCTGTGCATCACCAGGTGTGACCCAAAAAGAAAACATATATAAATAAAAAAGAATCACAACTAGTGTGTTAGAATGACTGGTACAGCGGGTAGCGTGCTTGCCTGGCACATTGCTGACCCGGATTCAATCCCGCAGGTTCCCAGATGGTCCCCGAAAGCCCACCATGAGTGATCCTCTAGTGCCAGGGGTAAGCGCTGAGCACCACAGGTGTGACCCCCAAAACAAAGAAACACACACACACAAAACGAATTATAACTAGTGTTTCATATCAGCGCAGGCCTTGCTAACATTTTTATTTTTAAAAAATGTGTTTCGCAATTTGGTTTGACTGACCGTTCACTGGAATCCGGACGGTTTCATATTCTAAGGGCTCTGCAGTTCAGGTTGTCTGTATCCCGGGACCTGTCAGAATACGAGTATGGCATGTGGAAAAGGAGCGTGAAGACTCCAAAGAGAAGCCCGTGAATGCCTTCACCGTGGGAGCCCTGGGCAGCTGCGAGCGTGGCGGCGGGGCTGGGGTGCAAGGGCACCGTTAGGAGTTACACACAAGTGTAATGAAACAGGCCGACCCAGATTCCAAAGGACATTTTCCCTCTAGAGTTTGGGGTGGGAGAGTGCGGTGCCGAAGAGACGAGGCGAGGGTCCCAGAACCTCCCCGTGTCCCCCTTCCAAGAGGACACCTTTCCTTGGGGCGTTTGGGCTTCTCTGGGTCTGCATTCGGAGGGGCATGGGAAGAAAGCGTCACAACTTAAAATCATGTTATGATTTATGAGTGTCTAGTCTGCCTTTTCAACCCTCCGCTTCTCTCGGCCACGCACGGAGGCAGGGGAATCATTCAGGTGAAGACTATGCGTTTTGATGTTAACAGATTCCACTCTTGCGGATAGACAAGCGGTTAACAACATGAAATGAGGCGGTGATGGTTTGCAAAATGAAATAATATTTGAGGTAACCTCAAGTTTTCTGGCTGAACTTTGGCCATATTATAGAAAAGCTCAGAGGAGGGAACTGTTCTGAAAAGCACAGAATTACACACAGGGGGGAAAAAATTAATCTAAATACTAAGGGATGAGCCTGTGTTCCCTTGCCTGGTATTTAGCAGCAAGAGCAAGGAGAGGGATGTTTCTTTCTTTGTGTAATGTGAAGTAGTTACAATAAACACAAGATTTCCAAATCTCAGAGGACTCTCTTGACAGTTGCTTGATAACAGCTTTTTTCATTCCATAGTTTTGACAGTTTGTGTGTGTTGCCATATCTAGTGTAAACTAAAACATCACTGTCATTCTGTTTTTCTTTTGTATGTGGCTTTTTTTTTCATCTTTAGGATAATGAAAAAGATGGGCTTTTCACTTGTAGACTAGAGTAAGGCAAGTTGTGTGTGGAGATTAGCATGTGTTTATGAGTTTTGAAAGATTCAAGTTGACAGCAGAACACTGCTTTAAATAATTTTTTTTCTCCATATTGCTTCAGGAAAAAGTGTAAGTAGGATGTGTAAGTTTCCTCTTAATCTTTTGATAAATAGCAAATCTCAGGCATCGGTGTGGGTGCCTATATTATTTATCAGCAGTTACTGAAAATGAATGAACACAGTAAACCTCTGGCATTCCTGGCCGTGCAGCCTTTGAGCAAGGGGAAGCACGTGCTAGTCCCTAATCGGGCGCCCTGTACCCCCCACCCACCACCACCACCTATGCCACTCCAGCCCCACGTGTGTGGCTCAGGGGCTGGGCTCATCACCCCATGGAACTCCCCCCATCCCACCCACTTGAGCCAAGTTCATAGCTAAGTGACGTCACCCGTGTGTTTGAGACCCAGCAGGCTTTGGTTCCTGTTTCTATATCTGGTCTTTGTTTTGTGGAGTAACTAGACCCTGTCAGTGTGGGGCAAGGGGTTGGGGGCATGTGGGATGAGGGGAGGGGGGGCGGGAAGAGACACTGAGCGTTTCCACCACAGCCTTGACTCATCAGAGGGCAACTCTTAGGAGCCCCAATTCCAGAAGAGGCTCCATCCCTGAGAGACCTTTCCCCCTGCAGCCCTGCTAACCTTTGATTTGTAGAAATCTCGGTGAGGTTATTTTGCCATCAAACCAAATTTGCTGTAGCGTAGCAAAGCTCCCGATGCCGTCATCTGGCATGTTACAGACAAATTCCAATTACTTTTCTACTTGGAGCTATTGTTAAACACTACAAGCTAGCTGACAGTAAAATTATAAATACAGGTGTTGTCACACTACACTATAATCAGAATTTTAATTTGAATTTTCATTTGTAAAGCCCTTTTTTTTTGCACATGAAAATGGGAATAGAATTAGTTTTATTGACAGTAAAAAGACATTTTGAAAGCTCCCTAAATCATTACCTGTATTTAGCAGGAGGAAAAATTGTATATGTCCGTGTAAAAAGAAGAGTTTTATTATCACATATTTACTCATTATATTTGGTGGTAAATAAAACGGGGAAGACATGTTTGACAAATGATTGATGGAACTCACTAGGTTTTTGCTTCATCAGAACAATAGGCAGACATAAATATATATTTTGCTTTTGTTTTGTTCTGCTATTGCTAATGCAGACCTGTAGACCAAATCTTCTAGCAAATTAAGTGCAGCCTGCGGGGAGTGTGCGTGCAATGCTAAACTTCGTATTTGGCAATTTTCTCTTCCTTCCCCAGCTTCATCATCGATGGCGCTCTTTCCTCTCCCCTTTGCGTGGTGGTTGGAGTGGGTTCCCCCTTCTCAAGTCCCTTTTTTTCCCTCAAGGCATTTAGTGTCGTGTCTGCCAGATTTCAGTGATGAGCAGCGAATTGCTTTTAAAGTGGGCATTATGCCAGTTCAGCAGCACAATGGAAAACCAATCTTCCAGCATTCTACTTTTGATGCTGTTATTGTAGCATTTTAGATAACTGCTGCCACAAAAAAAAAGGAACGGGGGAGAAAAAAAAAGATGTGCTCAATTGCTACCAGTTAGTCAAGTTAAATCCAGAGTAGCATTAAAATTACTCTGAAAACTGTTTGTCAGAGGTCACGCGCCGTCTGTGGCTGTCGCGCATCGGATAGCTGTTCTGTTCTGGCGCGTTTTCTCCCTTTATTATTACTGTGACTGACCAGCTCTCTAAATAGCCCTTCACTACCTGTTTACTTATTGTCTTCACCTCCCTGTTGAAAAAATGTGTCAAACAGAAATGTTGAAAAGTTTCTTTAAAGTGCTGGAAATAGCAGGAGAGTGAGTTGTTCAGGGTGCTAGAGTTTGTACAGTGTGAAAGAAGAAAAGGGGGGGGAGCGAGAACGTAATTCTCCGGTTTCTATAGCAAGATTACTGTTTTCTTCTTTTATCTTCACTTTTCAACCACTGGGTTCACTGTTCTCCTTTTTTTAATAGCACAAATGGAATTTATCCTCTCTCCCATCCGAAGTCCCACCCCCAGCCCCCAGCCCGGCTCCGCTTGTGAATGAAAGGGACTCCTACTCACACTGGAGGACAGATGGCAGCTGGATGTGTTGTATCTGATGTATTTTGGAGTGAGCCATATTTTTAAATTCAAGGCCAATAGATGGGCTATTTTGAGGAGCGCTGTAACACTATACTTTGAGCCTGCTCTATTTCCTCATAATTTATTTAGACTTTAAAAATTACATGTATAACCTATAATCTGTGCTCGAAATAATTGGTGATCTCTTAGATGTTTTGCATTAATAATAAAAGCGACTCCAATTTCTGGGGCTGCCTGTCTTCTGAAGCAAGTATGTTCACGTCTCTTGGTACTGTCTCCAGTGGTGGTTCTCCTGGTGTTAATCACAGCTATGATTTCATCAGACTCCAAGCCTTTTGAAGGTAGACCTTTTTTTTTTTTTTTTGGTGGTGGAGGTGGGGGCTGTCTATCTTATTCATCCTTGGACTCCCAAGGCTTAGGACAGTTTCTAGCATATAGTAGCCACTAAGTAAATATTGAATGAGTTAATCACGCGTCTGTGGAATTAAGAGTATATTTACTTGTTTCTATAGGATTTTATTTTCCAAATACAGCTGGAATATCAACCTGTGTTCCTGAACCAAAGCATACTTAATTTATATTCATACTAATTTATTTCTGATTTCCTTCCTTCACCCACTCCCTATCCCATGTTGTCCTTGATACCCGGTGGGTATGCAATAAGTATTTATAAAGAAGCAAACACACAATATTTGCCCGTGCTAGATAGGGTCATTTAGTGAGATTAAGAGTCTCCACGTTCTCTTGTCTTTTGTTGGTCTGGGGTTCTTTCCCAGGTGTCCTGTTGGTTTTCTCAGTTTATATTCAAATGTTTCCGGCCTGTATTTTTCTTCCCTTTCTTGACTGACCACATGTTTAGCTTTTGCCACAGTCTATAAGCAAAGGTTGTGATTCAGTATTCATAGGCAGCCCATTGGTAGGTTCCATCCATCTAGACGGGGCTCTGGTGTAAATGGTCCCGTTGTGGTGGGATGCATCCGAGAGAGCCTTCCTTGACCTATCCCCTCAGGCTGTTTGCCTCCAATGGAATCACAGTTTACACATTCTCTGCTCCTGTCTCCCTCAGATCTCCCTGCTTTCATGAGGCACATGGAGGCCAAAAGACACTTACCAAGGTCAGATGCTTCAGGGAATTTAGTGACTTAATCAAGAACTCTGGCTGTGCAGGCTGGAGCGATAGTACAGCGGGTAGGGCGTTTGCCTTGCACGCGACCAACCCGGGTTCGATTCCCAGCATCCTATATGGTCCCCCAAGCACCGCCAGGAGTGATTCCTTGAGTGCAGAGCCAGGAGTCAGCCCTGAGCATCACCGGGTGTAACCCAGAAAACCAAAAAAAAAAAAGAAAGAACTGTGGCTTTGCAACAGATTTACCACTTTCCCTTTTAACCGTCAAGTTGTAAATGTGACATAGCTTGAAACAAGATCCAAAGCAAGATTTCACAAGTTATTAGGACCCGTTGTGTAATTAGCTATGGACTAAGCATTAAAAGAGTGATGGGGGCAGAGAGAGAACTCAGTGGGCTGTGCACGTCCGTTGCAGGAGGGAGGCCGGGGTTCAATCCCCAGCACCACACGGTCTCTTGAGCTCTATAGGTGTGGCCGCAAAACAAGCAAACCAAGGTCTATAGACACAAAATATGCAGGCATTGAGTGTTATGGCCTTAAGAATGCAGGGCAATATGCAGCTGCTTCTGTGCATATTAGACAAAGAAATAGATTGGGGGGTGAGAGTCTCCAGCTACTAATAGGTTCTCTCCAAAGAAGGCCTTGCTCGAAGCTCTGTTTTCAGCAGCAGATTAGAGGGTAGTCTTCACCTGCACCACAAGGGTTATTTATTTGAGAATATGGATGTGCAGTAATATGTTTTCTGATGTGCTCACTGACCTCCATCCAAGAAGAGCCAAAGAACAAACCGAAAGAAGGATTCTGATTTTGATTAGTGCAAATTCAAACAAGTCAGACGTTTGGCCTTACATGCTCTTGCATCAGCATTGGCTAAAATTCCGAAGACTTCCCAGTGCCTGTGGAAACCCTTACATAAGAATGCTGAGAATGGGGCTGGAACCCTAGTACAGCTTGCACATGGCCAACCCAGATTTCATGGGTACGGTGCTTGCCTTGCATGTGGTCAACACAGGTTTGACCCTCAGCACCCCAAATGGTTCCCCACTCACCAGCAGGAGTAAGTCCTGAACATTGCCAGGTGTGGTGCCCCCCAAAACAGAATAAAACAAAGAGAGGTTCTTCCAACCCCAAACTTCAGGACTGTGGAGGGGAGGCAGTGCTTTGCCCTGTTTGGCTATTTTTATTTGTTATTTATTTATTTATTTATTTATTTATTTATGGCTTTTTGGATTATACCTCACGGTGCTCAGGGACCATATAGGATGTTCAGGATCGAACACAGGTTGGTTGTGTACAAGCAAATGCCCAACCCGCTGTGATATCGTATCACTCCAGCCCTGTTTGGCTGTTACAATCCTGACGTCCTTTTTCTACCACAGCTAATACTGAGGATCTGTGGGAACAAACTCTCCTAAGGAAGGAACATGTTATTTGTTTGTTTGTTTGTTTGTTTGTTTGTCTGTTTATGGAGTTGTTGGGTTTTTTAATCTTATATCTAATTAAAGAACTGTGATTTAGAATGTTATTGGTAGTTGAGTTTTAGGGATATGATATTTTTTAAAATTTTTTATTAGTGAATCACCATGAGGTACAGTTACAGACTTACAAACTTTCGTGCTTGTGTTCCAGTCATACAATGGTTGAGTACCCATCCCTCCAACAGTGCCCATTTTCCACCACCAATGATCCCAGCATCCCTCCCACCACCCCCACCCTATCCTCCCCCTGCCCCTCCACGCCTCTGTGGCAGGGCATGCCCTTTTGCTCTCTCTCTTATTTAGGGATATGATATTTTTTATTTTAACAGCAGTTCCACTGCCAGTGTCAACTTCCCTCCACCACTGTTCTCATATTCCCTCCCCACCCAAAACCTCAGCCCCATCCCCACCTGTCAACTTGACAGGCATATTACAAAGTTTCATTGGTTGCAGCTTAGATCTCGTATTTTCAGTTTTGTTGAGTCTGTGTTTTGGATAGATGGCTCTCCCTTACCCATATCACCAGTATAGCTGAAGCCCTAATGCCTGTTCACTCATTACTTCCCATTCTCTTCTCCTCCCGCCCCCACCTTAATTTCTTTCTTTCTCTGTTCTAAACACCAGAGGCAAAGGGTGATCTAGGCATCCTCCCTGTACATGTCTTTATCCACTATTCTGTATACCACGGATAAGTGAGATGATTCTGTGTTTTTCTTTCTTCTTCTGACTTACTTCACTCAACATAATATATTCCAGTTCCAATCAATCACGTTGCAGCAAATTGCATGATTTCAGCATTCGTTGCAGCTACATAATATTCCATCGTGTATATATACCACATCTTCATAATCCATTAACCTGTCATTGGACACCTAGGTTGATTCCATATCTTATCTATTGTATTGAGTTCTGCAGTGAGTAATGGTGTGCATATGTCCTTTTTGAGAGAGTATTTTTATGTCCTGGGGGTAGATGACCCAAAGTGGAATTGCTGGGTAATATGGCCATTCAATTCTAAGTTTTCTTCTGGGGTTTTTTTTTGGAGGGTTGGGGTTTTTTATTTTTGGGTCACACCCGGCGATGCATAGGGGTTCCTCCTGGCTCATGCACTCAGGAATTACTCCTGATGGTGCTCAGGGGACCTTATGGGATGCTGGGAATCAAACCTGGGTCAGCCGCATGCAAGGCAAATGCCCTACCCGCTGTGCTATCACTCCAGCCCCCAATTCTAAGTTTATTGAGAAATCTCCATACTGTTTTCCCCAGGGATTGTACCAGACAACATCCTACCAGCAATGGATGCGAATTCAGGAAGGAACATTTTCTGATAGGAAAATCCGGAGGGTTTTAGGAGACCAGGTGGCCTAAAGAAAGCTCTCAGTAAAAACAGGTTGAATGGAATTTCAGTTCTCCCTGTAGAAGTTAACAAGAATTTGCAACAATCAGTATCAAAATGACTGAAGGGAGGGCTGAAGCAATAGCACAGCGGGTAGGGCGTTTGCCTTGCACACGGCCGACGCAGGTTCGATTCCCAGCATCCCATATGGTCCCCTGAGCACCGCCAGGGATAATTCCTGAGTGCAGAGCCAGGAGTAACCCCTGTGCATCGCCAGGTGTGACCCAAAAACCAAAAAAAATGACTGAAGGGAGCTTTTTCTTGAAAGAGATGGTTTCCTTCAGGCTTGTTCTTTTCGAAGGTGACCAAGCACTGACCGCATGAGCACCCTGGCCACCTGTTATCCAAGGCTGTAATGGTACAGCTGAGGCACTTCATCGGAGAGTTCCTCAAAGTTGAAAGAAAAGATTTGCCAGTGCCTGACATAGAGAAGGTCACAAAAACATGCATCCCCTTACGTCCTCCTAAGGACTGCCCCATAAACCGAAGGAAAGAGATGCACTAACCCTGAGGAAACTGGTGCGGGGCTTTGTGGTCGGTTGGTTGGTTGGTTTTGGTTTTTTTCTGTCGGTTTTTGGTCCACCCCTTGCAGCGCTCGGGGCTTGCACTCAGGGATCACTCCTGACCGGGCACCGGAGACCATATGGGGTGCCAGGGTTTGAACCTGGGCGTGCTAGCCAAGTGCTTTACCCCCTTTACTATCACCCCAGTAGTTCATCGAGATTTGAGGTTTCATCATGTATGTTCGATTCTTTTCTTTCTTTTTTTTTTTCTTTTTGGGTCACACCTGGCGATGCTCAGGGGTTACTCCTGGGTCTGCACTCAGGAATTACCCCTGGCCATGCTCAGGGGACCATATGGGATGCTGGGATTTGAACCCGGGTCGGCCGCGTGCAAGGCAAACGCCCTACCCGCTGTGCTATCTCTCCAGCCCATGTATGTTCAATTCTGATGAACCTGGTGGAGAATCCTACTTAGTATCCCTGTTATCCCCAGGGACAGAACACATCCCTGGTCTTCAGGTTTCCAGGGGACCAAAAGTTCACATTACATTAACTAATGGAAAAACTCATCCCAGAGAGTACAGCCTTTCTGTTCAGTGACTAGAAGAAGGGAAAGGGTACTAATCCTGACCCCGAAAACCTCTGACGTAATGGTTTAATTCTCTAAGCAGATGGGCGGCCTTAATATTTAGATTGTACCTGATGATTGAGAAATACAAAACCACATCACATCACGTTCTACATACACATTAAGTCCAGTGTTGCTGAGAACTGTCCCTAGTACAGCGTGTTCCTTGATATATTTTCCCTGAATAATGAGCTTGTTGGTAAGTAGTGGAAGCGGCTTTACCTCCGCCTTCTCTCAGGGCTCTGTGGTGGTTTTACACCCGGTGGTGTGCAAGGGTTACTCCCGGCAGTGTTCAGGGCATCATGTGGTGTCAGCCATCAAACCTGGGCTTGCAGAGCAAGGAATTCTGGCCCACTGAGCTATTTCTCTGGCCCCGGCTTTTTGTTGCTCTTCTTTGTTTTGGAGATATACCCAGCAGCACTCAGGGGGCCGTCCACCCCAGGTGCAGTGCTTGAACATTGTTCCCAGTCATGTTATCTCTCCTCTCCTCTCCTCTCCCCTCCTCTCCTCTCCTCTCCTCTCCTCCCCTCCCCTCCCCTCCCCTCCCCTCCCCTCCCCTCCCGTCCCCTCCTCTCCTCTCTCTTCTCTCCTCTCTCCTCTCTCCTCTCTCCTCTCTCCTCTCTCCTCTCCTCTCTCTTTCTCTCATTTTGAGATGTTAAATTTTCCTCCCTTAGGGGCTGGAGTGATAATACAGCAGGTAGGGCATTTGCTTTGTACACGGCCGACCAGGATTCAATCCCCAGCATCCCATATGGTCCCATGAGTACCACCAGAACTAATTCCTGAGTGCAGAGCCAGGAGTATCCCCTGAGCATCGCCAGGTGGGACCCAAAAAGAAAAAAAAAAAAAACTAATTCCTCCATTAGGCATTTACCCTGAGTCCATGAGCTTTTTAGAATACGTTTCCCATCAGCTTGACAAAAAGGATTTTTTCCTATTTCTGTGTAGTTTGCTGTCTGGCCAGGTAAGTGTCCCTCGCCGGCAGGCAGTTTCTGAGATGGCAGCCCATGGCCTCTACTCCTTGGTAGGAGCCCTTCAGTATGGGCTGAGCCAAGAGAAAACGGGATGGGGCGTCGATTCTGAGAATCGCTAACAAAAGCCATGAGTTCCGTGTGAGCGGACGCTCCCTCTCTGGGAAACCAGGGCCCACCTGTGGCCTACTGCATGGTTAAACCCTCACAGTGAGGGTCAACAGTCTGAGCGGAGAATTTAGTCATTTGTGGAACTGCTCTGTTGCCAGAAGGCCCATTCTGTTTAGAGTAGTGGAAAGCGTTTCCTTCTCCCCCTCCATGAAGAATGTAGTTCTCACCGCCTTGGGGCATGACATCTAGAGACCCACAAGGCCCGTGTTGGCAGAGTATGTGGGCTACCCATGACCAAATGGAGAACCCCAGAAAGATTGAGGCCGAGGCTCACAGGCGCTCCCATCTCCAGTATGCAGAAGGAAAGAGTGTTGTAGGAGGCTTACCTTAAGCCGAGCATCCAGGAAGGCACTCCCTCCCTCTTCCACCTCCGCTGGCCAGTGGCCCCCAACTCTGGCCTTCGCTGGCTATTGTCTTCGTGTCCACTCCTAAGACCCAGCAGCAGATCCATTGGTTTACGTGAGTCGCAGCTGTCCCTGGCACAGCATGAGTTGTGAGAACAGGAGGCTGATGAGAGGAGGATGCCCAGAGGATGGAGAAGCAATCAAGGCAGGGCCTGTGTCCATTTGCCTTTGTCCCCAATAGGATCGGAGCCCAGCTAGTGGTGCCGCCTTTGGCCCATTACACACACATGCTTCTACCCTTCTCTCATCAATGACAAATGACTGTTTGTTTACACGGCACCATAGCTTTTCACCACCTGACTCTCACCAGCACTGTCAATGAGTAACATTTCTGGAGCATTAGCTTGATCCCAGACTGCCTGGGCACACTAACCCTTCAGCCTCTTCCTTCACCACAGTGAAGAAAAATAAGCGGGCTTTGACATAAGAGCCCCCCACTGAATCCAAAGTTTCAAGTACCAACCTCCAGTCTATTTAGTGCATTTAATAACTCCATTTTCTTCCCCTTCCTTCTGCCCAAGACTGTGCTGTTCCATGCACATCGCATGTCTACATGTGTTGACTCTTCCAGAGTAAATGAGTTATCCTGTCGGGGGAGGGGAGAGTGAGTCACACGAGCGATGCTCAGGGGTTACTCCTGGCTCTGCATTCAGCGGTGCTGGGGGACCATATGGGGTATCACAGATCGAACCTGGGTCGGCCGCATGCAAGGCAAGCTTCTATCTGCTACCTACCATACTTGCTATCTACTGCTACCTACCGCTTCTATCATACTCTTTCCGGCCCTAGTCCAAGTGTTTTATAAGTAATGGAAGTAGAGATCGAGATCATTAAACATCAAGTTTGGAAAATGATTTGTGGGTAATAAGGATAATGTAGGGGCCAGAGCTATATAGTACAGTAGGCAGTGCTTGCTTTGCATATGGCCTACCCGGGTTCTATCCCTGGCACCCCATACACCCCTCAC